>NW_026734690.1:0-260371 GCF_949786415.1 Peromyscus eremicus | reverse complement strand
TCTAACAGTTCAGTGTGTACACCTCCATATGGTCACAATCATTCTAACAGTTCAGTGTGCACACCTGCATGTAAGCACACTCATTCTAACAGTTCAGTGTGCACACTTCCATGTGGACACAATCATTCTAACAGTTCAGTGTGCACACCGCCATGTGGACACACTCATTCTAACAGTTCAGTGTGCACACCTCCATGTGGACACATCCTAACAGTTCAGTGTGCACACCTCCATGTGGACACACTCATTCTAACAGTTCAGTGTGCACACCACTATGTGGGCACACTCATTCTAACAGTTCAGTGTGCATATCCCCACAGGGACACACTCATTATAACATTTCAGTGTGCAAACCTCCATGTGGGCACACTCATTCTAACAGTTCAGTGTGCACAACTCCATGTGGACACAGTCATTCTAACAGTTCAGTGTGCACACCTCCACAGGACACACTCATTCTCACAGTTCAGTGTGCACACCTCCATGTGGACACACTCATTCTAACAGTTCAGAGTGCATACCTAAACAGGGACACAGTAATTCTAACAGTTCAGTGTGCACACCTCCATGTGGACACAATCATTCTAATAGTTCAGTGTGCACACCTCTATGTGGACACAATCATTCTAACAGTTCAGTGTGCACACCTCCATGTGGACACAATCATTCAAACAGTTCAGTGTGCACACCTCCACAGGGACACACTCATTATAACAGTTCAGTGTGCACACCTCCATGTGGACACACTCATTCTAACAATTCAGTGTGCACACCTCCATGTTGGCACACTCATTCTAACAGTTCAGTGTGCACACCTCCACAGGGACACACTCATTATAACAGTTCAATGTGCACACCTCCATGTGGAAACCCTCATTCTAACAGTTCAGTGTGCACACCTCCATGTGGACACACTCATTCTAACAGTTCAGTGTGCACACCTCCATGTGGACACACTCATTCTAACATTACAGTGTGCACACCTCCACAGGAACACACTCATTCTAACTGTTCAGTGTGCACACCTCCACAAGGACAAACTCATTCTAACAGTTCAGTGTGCACACCTCCATGTGGACACACTCATTCTAATAGTTCAGTGTGCACACCTCCATGTGGACACACTCATTCTAATAGTTCAGTGTGAACACCTCCACAGGGACACACTCATTCTAACAGTTCAGTGTGCACACCTCCATGTGGACACATTCTAACAGTTCAGTGTGCACACCTCCATGTGGACACACTCATTCTAACAGTTCAGTGTGCACACCTCCATGTAAGCACACTCATTCTAACAGTTCAGTGTGCACACTTCCATGTGGACACAATCATTTTAACAGTTCAGTGTGCACACCGCCATGTGGACACACTCATTCTAACAGTTCAGTGTGCACACCTCCATGTGGTCACATTCTAACAGTTCAGTGTGCACAGCTCCATGTGGACACACTCATTCTAATAGTTCAGTGTGCACACATTATGTGAACACAATCATTCTAATAGTGCAGTGTGCACACTCCATTGTGGACACAGTCATTAAACAGTTCAGTGTGCACACTTACATGTGGACACTCTCATTCTAACAGTTCAGTGTGCACACCTACATGTGGTCACATTCTAACAGTTCAGTGTGCACATCTCCATGTGGACACACTCATTCTAACAGTTCAGTGTGCACATATCCACGTGGACACAATCATTCTAACAGTGCTGTGTGTACACCTCCACAGGGACACAATCATTCTAACAGTTCAGTGTGCACACCTCCATGTAAGCACACTCATTCTAACAGTTCAGTGTGCATACTTCCATGTGGACACAATCATTCTAACAGTTCAGTGTGCACACCGCCATGTGGACACACTCATTCTAACAGTTCAGTGTGCACACCTCCATGTGGTCACATTCTAACAGTTCAGTGTGCACACCTCCATGTGGACACACTCATTCTAACAGTTCAGTGTGCACACCTCCATGTGAACACAATCATTCTAATAGTTCAGTGTGCACACGCCCATGTGGACACAGTCATTCTAACAGTTCAGTGTGCACACCTCTGTGTGGACACACTCATTCTAACAGTTCAGTGTGCACACCTACATGAGGTAACATTCTAACAGTTCAGTGTGCATATCTCCATGTGGACACACTCATTCTAACAGTTCAGTGTGCACACCTCCATGTGGACACAATTATTCTAACAGTTCAGTTTGCACACCTCCACAGGGACACAATCATTCTAACAGTTCAGGGTGCACACCTCCAAGTGGACACATTCATTCTAACAGTTCAGTGTGCACACCTCCACAGGGACACACTCATTATAACAGTTCAGTGTGCACATCTCCATGTGGACACACTCATTCTAACAGTTCAGTGTGCACACCTCCATGTGGGCACACTCATTCTAACAGTTCAGTGTGCACACTTCCAAGTGGACACACTCATTTT
Organism: Peromyscus eremicus; assembly: GCF_949786415.1. Lineage (NCBI taxonomy): Eukaryota > Metazoa > Chordata > Mammalia > Rodentia > Cricetidae > Peromyscus > Peromyscus eremicus. Next base: position 257,917 of record NW_026734690.1, on the reverse strand, counting down.
AACAGTTTAGTGTGCACACCTCTATGTGGACACACTCATTCTAAAAGTTCAGAGTGCATACCTCCACAGGGACACAGTCATTCTAACAGTTCAGTGTGCTCACCTCCATGTGGACACAGTAATTCTAACAGTTCAGTGTGCACACCTCCACAGGGACACACTCAGTCTAATAGTTCAGTGTGAACACCTCCATGTGGGCACACTCATTCTAACAGTTCAGTGTGCACACCTCCATGTGGACACATTCATTCTAACAGTTCAGTGTGCACACCTCCACAGGGACACACTAATTCTAACAGTTCAGTGCACACCTCCATGTGGACACAGTCATCCTAACAGTTCAGTGTGCACACCTCCATGTAAGCACACTCATTCTAACAGTTCAGTGTGCACACTTCCATGTGGACACAATCATTCTAACAGTTCAGTGTGCACACCTCCATGTGGACACACTCATTCTAACAGTTCATTGTGCACACATCCATGTGGTCATATTCTAACAGTTCAGTGTGCACACCTCTATGAGACACACTCATTATAACAGTTTAGTGTGCACACCTCCATGTGAACACAATCATTCTAATAATTCAGTGTGCACAACTCCATATGGACACAGTCATTCTAACAGTTCAGTGTGCACACCTCCATGTGGACACATTCATTCTAACAGTACAGTGTGCACACCTCCATGTGGTAACATTCTAACAGTTCAATGTGCACAACTCCATGTGGCCACACTCATTCTAACAGTTCAGTGTGCACAACTCCATGTGGACACACTCATTCTAACAGTTCAGTGTGCACACCTCCATGTGGACACACTCATTCTAACAGTTCAGTGTGCAGACCTCCATGTGGACACACTCATTCTAACAGTTCAGTGTGCACACCTCCATGTGGACACACTCATTCCAACAGTTCAGTGTGCACACCTCCATGTGGACACACTCATTCTAACAGTTCAGTGTGCACACCTCCATGTGGACACTCTCATTCTAACAGTTCAGTGTGCACACCTCCATGTGGACACACTCATTCTAACAGTTCAGGGTGCACACCTCCACAGGGACACACTCTAACAGTTCAGTGTGCACACCTCCATGTGGACACACTCATTCTAACAGTTCAGTGTGCACACCTCAATGTGGACACAGTCATTCTAACAGTTCAGTGTGCACACCTCTATGTGGACACACTCATTCTAACAGTTCAGAGTGCATACCTCCACAGTGACACAGACATTCTAACAGTTCAGTGTGCACACCTCCATGCGGACACAATTATTCTAATAGTTCAGTGTGCACACCTACATGTGTGCACAGTCAATCTAACAGTTCAGTGTGCACACCTCCATGTGGACATACTCATTCTAAAAGTTCAGTGTGCACACCTCCATGTGGACACACTCATTCTAACAGTTCAGTGTGCACACCTCCATGTGAACACAATCATTCTAATAGTTCAATGTGCACACCTCCATGTGGACACAGTCAATCTAACAGTTCAGTGTGCACACCTGCATGTGGACACACTCATTCTAACAGTTCAGTGTGCACACCTCCATGTCGGCACACTCATTCTAACAGTTCAGTGTGCACACCTACATGTGGACACACTCATTCCAACAGTTCAGTGTGCACACCTCCATGTGGACAAATTCTAACACTTCAGTGTCCACACCTCTATGTGGACACACTCATTCTAACAGTTCAGTGTGCACATCTCCACAGGGACACACTCATTCTAAGAGTTCATTGTGTACACCTCCATGTGGACACACTCATTCTAACAGTTCAGTGTGCACACCTCCACAGGGACACACTCATTCTAACACTTCAGTGTGCACACCTCCATGTGGGCACACTCATTCTAACAGTTCAGTGTGCACGCCTCCATGTGGAATCACTCATTCTTACAGTTCAGTGTGCACTCCTCCATGTGGACACATTCTAACAGTTCAGTGTGCACACCTCCATGTGGACACACTCATTCTGACAGTTCATTGTGCACACCTCCATGTGGACACACTCATTCTAACAGTCAGTGTGCACACCTCCATGTGGACACACTCATTCTAACAGTTCAGTGTGCACACCTCCATGTGGACACACTCATTCTAACAGTTCAGTGTGCACACCTCCACAGGGACACACTCTAACAGTTCAGTGTGCACACCTCTGTGTGGACACACTCATTGTAACAGTTCATTGTGCACACCTCAATGTGGACACAGTCATTCTAACAGTTCAGTGTGCACACCTCCTTGTGAACACAATCATTCTAATAGATCAATGTGCACACCTCCATGTGGACACAGTCAATCTAAGAGTTCAGTGTGCACACCTCCATGTGGACAAACTCATTCTAACAGTTCATTGTGCACACCACCATGTAAACAAAATCATTCTAACAGTTCAGTGTGCACACCTTCACAGGGACACAATCATTCTAACAGTTCAGTGTGCACACCTCCACAGGGACACACTCATTATAACAGTTCAGTGTGCACACCTCCATGTGGAATCACTCATTCTAACAGTTCTGTTTGCACACCTCCATGTGGACACACTCATTCTAACAGTTTAGTGTGCACACCTCCATGTGGACACACTCATTCTAACAGTTTAGTGTGCACACCTCCATGTGAACACAATCATTCTAATAATTCAGTGTGCACACCTCCAAATGGACACAGTCATTCTAACAGTTCAGTGTGCACACCTCCATGTGGACACACTCATTCTAACAGTACAGTGTGCACACCTTCATTTGGTCACATTCTATCAGTTCAGTGTGCACACCTCCATGTGGCCACACTCATTCTAACAGTTCAGTGTGCACAACTCCATGTGGGCACACTCATTCTAACAGTTCATTGTGCACACCTCCATGTGGACACACTCATTCTAACAGTTCAGTGTGCACACCTCCACAGGGACACACTCATTCTAACACTTCAGTGTGCACACCTCCATGTGGGCACACTCATTCTAACAGTTCAGTGTGCACGCCTCCATGTGGGCACACTCATTCTTACAGTTCAGTGTGCACACCTCCATGTGGACACATTCTAACAGTTCAGTGTGCACACCTCCATGTGGACACACTCATTCTAACAGTTCAGTGTGCACATCTCCATGTGGACACACTCATTCTAACAGTTCAGTGTGCACAACTCCATGTGGACACAGTCATTCTAACAGTTCAGTGTGCACACCTCCATGTGGACACACTCATTCTAACAGTTAGGGTGCACACCTCCACAGGGACACACTCTAACAGTTCAGTGTGCACACCTCCATGTGGACACACTCATTCTAACAGTGCAGTGTGCACACCTCAATGTGGACACAGGCATTCTAACAGTTCAGTGTGCACACCTCCACAGTGACACAGTCATTCTAACAGTTCAGTGTGCACACCTCCATGTGGACACAATTATTATAATAGTTCAGTGTGCACACCTTCATGTGTACACAGTCATTCTAAAAGTTCAGTGTGCACACCTCCATGTGGACACACTCATTCTAACAGTTCAGTGTGCACACCTCCATGTGTACACACTCATTCTAACATTTCAGTGTGCACACCTCCTTGTGAACACAATCATTCTAATAGTTCAATGTGCACACGTCCATGTGGACACAGTCAATCTGACAGTTCAGTGTGCACACCTCCATGTGGACACACTCATTCTAACAGTTCAGTGTGCACACCTCCATGTCGACACATTCTAACAGTTCAGTGTACACACATCCATGTGGACACACACATTCTAACAGTTCAGAGTGCATACCTCCCTAGTGACACAGTCTTTCTAACAGTTCAGTGTGCACAACTCCATGTGGACACACTCATTCTAACAGTTCAGAGTGCATACCTCCCTAGTGACACAGTCATTCTAACAGTTCAGTGTGCACACCTCCAGTGGACACAATTATTCTAATAGTTCAGTGTGCACACCTCCATGTGTACACACTCATTCTAACAGTTCAGTATGCACACCTCCATGTGGACACACTCATTCTAACAGTTCAGTGTGCACACCTCCATGTGAACACAATCATTCTAATAGTTCAATGTGCACACCTCCATGTGGACACAGTCAATCTAACAGTTCAGTGTGCACACCTCCATGTGGACACACTCATTCTAACAGTTCAGTGTGCACACCTCCATGTCGACACATTCTAACAGTTAAGTGTACACACATCCATGGGGACACACACATTCTAACAGTTCAGTATGCACATCTCCATGTGGACACAATCATTAAGAACAGTTCAGTGTGCACACCTCCATGTGGTCACATTCTAACAGTTCATTGTGCACACCTCCATGTGGACACACTCATTCTAACAGTTTAATGTGCACACCTCCATTTGAACACAATCATTCTAATAATTCAGTGTGCACACCTCCATATGGACACAGTCATTCTATCAGTTCAGTGTGCCCACCTCCAGGTGGACACAGTCATTCTAACAGTACAGTGTGCACAAATCCATGTGGTCACATTCTAACAGTTCAGTGTGCACACCTCCATGTGGCCACACTCATTCTAACAGTTCATTGTGCACACCACCATGTAAACACAATCATTCTAACAGTTCAGTGTGCACACCTTCACAGGGACACAATCATTCTAACAGTTCAGTGTGCACACCTCCAAGTGGGCTCATTCATTCTAACAGTTCAGTGTGCACACCTCCACAGGGACACACTCATTATAACAGTTCAGTGTGCACACCTGCATGTGGACACACTCATTCTAACAGTTCAGTGTGCACACCTCCATGTCGGCACACTCATTCTAACAGTTCAGTGTGCACACCTACATGTGGACACACTCATTCCAACAGTTCAGTGTGCACACCTCCAAGGGACACACTCATTCTAAGAGTTCAGTGTGCACACCTCCATGTGGACACACTCATTCTAACAGTTCAGTGTGCACACCTCGACAGGGACACACTCATTCTAACACTTCAGTGTGCACACCTCCATGTGGGCACACTCATTCTAACAGTTCAGTGTGCACGCCTCCATGTGGGCACACTCATTCTTACAGTTCAGTGTGCACTCCTCCATGTGGACACATTCTAACAGTTCAGTGTGCACACCTCCATGTGGACACACTCATTCTAACAGTTCATTGTGCACACCTCCATGTGGACACACTCATTCTAACAGTTCAGTGTGCACACCTCCATGTGGACACACTCATTCTAACAGTTCAGTGTGCACACCTCCTTGTGGACACACTCATTCTAACAGTTCAGGGTGCACACCTCCACAGGGACACACTCTAACAGTTCAGTGTGCACACCTCCATGTGGACAAACTCATTCTAACAGTTCATTGTGCACACCTCAATGTGGACACAGTCATTCTAACAGTTCAGAGTGCATACCTCCAAAGTGACAGTCATTCTAACAGTTCAGTGTGCACACCTCCATGTGGACACAATTATTCTAATAGTTCAGTGTGCACACCTCCATGTGTACACACTCATTCTAACAGTTCAGTGTGCACACCTCCATGTGGACACACTCATTCTAACAGTTAAGTGCGCACACCTCCATGTGAACACAATCATTCTAATAGTTCAATGTGCACACCTCCATGTGGACACAGTCAATCTAACAGTTCAGTGTGCACACCTCCACAGGGACACACTCATTCTAACAGTTCAGTGTGCACACCTACATGTGGTCACATTCTAACAGTGCAGTGTGCATATCTCCATGTGGACACACTCATTCTAACAGTTCAGTGTGCACACCTCCATGTTGACACACTCATTCTAACAGTTCAGTGTGCACACCTCCATGTGGGCACACTCATTCTAACAGTTCAGTGTGCACACCTCCACAGGGACACACTCATTATAACAGTTCAGTGTGCACACCTCCATGTGGAAACACTCATTCTAACAGTTCTGTTTGCACACCTCCATGTGGACACACTCATTCTAACAGTTTAGTGTGCACACCTCCATGTGGACACACTCATTCTAACAGTTCAGTGTGCACACCTCCATGTGGACACACTCATTCTAACAGTTCAGTGTGCACACCTCCATATGGACACACTCATTCTAACAGTTCTGTGTGCACACCTCCATGTGGTCACATTCTAACAGTTCAGTGTGCACACCTCCATGTGGCCACACTCATTCTAACAGTTCAGTGTGCACAACTCCATGTGGGCACACTCATTCTAACAGTTCATTGTGCACACCTCCATGTGGACACACTCATTCTAACAGTTCAGGGTGCACACCTCCACAGGGACACACTCATTCTAACACTTCAGTGTGCACACCTACATGTGGACACACTCATTCTAACAGTTCAGTGTGCACGCCTCCATGTGGGCACACTCATTCTTACAGTTCAGTGTGCACACCTCCATGTGGACACATTCTAACAGTTCAGTGTGCACACCTCCATGTGGGCACACTCATTCTTACAGTTCAGTGTGCACACCTCCATGTGGACACATTCTAACAGTTCAGTGTGCACACCTCCATGTGAACACAATCATTCTAACAGTTCAGTGTGCACACCACCATGTGGACACAGTCAATCTAACAGTTCATTGTGCATACCTCCACAGGGACACACTCATTCTAACAGTTCCGTGTGCACACCTCCATATGGACACCTTCTAACAGTTCAGTGTGCACCGCTCCATGTGGACACAGTCATTCTAACAGTTCAGTGTGCACACCTCCATGTGGACACACTTATTCTAACTTTTCAGTGTGCCCACCTCCACAGGACACACTCATTCTAACAGTTCAGTGTGCACACCTCCATGTGGACACACTCATTATAACAGTTCAGAGTGCATACCTCAACAGGGACACAGTAATTCTAACAGTTCAGTGTGCACACCTCCATGTGGACACAATCATTCTAACAGTTCAGTGTGCACACCTTCACAGGGACACACTCATTCTAACAGTTCACTGTGCACACCTCCATGTGAACACAATCATTCTAATAGTTAAGTGTGCACACCTCCACAAGGACACAGTCATTCTAACAGTTCAGTGTGCACACATCCATATGGACACAATTATTCTAATAGTTCAGTGTGCAAACCTCCATGTGTGCACAGTCATTCTAACAGTTAAGTGTGCACACCTCCATGTGGACACACTCATTCTAACAGTTCAGTGTGAACACCTCCATGTGGGCACACTCATTCTAACAGTTCAGTGTGCACACCTCCATGTGGACACAATCATTCTAACAGTTCAGTTAGCACACCTCCACAGGGACACACTCATTCTAACATTTCAGCGTGCACTACTCCACAGGGACAAACTCATTCTAACAGTTCAGTGTGCACAACACCATGTGGACACAATCATTCTAATAGTTGAGAGTGCACACAGCCATGTGGGCGCACTCATTCTAACAGTTCAGTGTGCACACCTCCATGTGGACACACTCATTCTAACAGTTTAGTTTGCACACCTCCATGTAAGCACACTCATTCTAACAGTTCAGTGTGCACACTTCCATGTGGACCAATCATTCTAACAGTTCAGTGTGAACACCGACATGTGGACACACTCATTCTAACAGTTCAGTGTGCACACCCCCATGTGGACACAGTTATTCTAACAGTTCAGGGTGCACACCTCCATGTGGACACACTCATTCTCACAGTTCAGTGTGCACATCTCCTTGTGGACACACTCATTCTAACAGTTCAGTGTGCACACCTCCATGTGGGCACAATCATTCTAACAGTTCAGTGTGCACACCTCCACAGGGACACACTCATTATAACAGTTCAGTGTGCACACCTCCATGTGGACACACTCATTCTAACAGTTCAGTGTGAACACCTCCATGTGGGCACACTCATTCTAACTGTTCAGTGTGCACACCTCCACAGGAACACACTCATTCTAACTGTTCAGTGTGCACACCTTCACAGGGACAAACTCATTCTAACAGTTCATGTGCACACCTCCATGTGGACACACTCATTCTAATAGTTCAGTGTGCACACCTCCATGTGGACACACTCATTCTAATAGTTCAGTGTGCACACCTCCACAGGGACACACTCATTCTAACAGTTCAGTGGGCACACCTCCATGTGGACACATTCTAACAGTTCAGTGTGCACACCTCCATGTGGACACACTCATTCTAACAGTTCAGTGTGCACACCTCCATGTAAGCACACTCATTCTAACAGTTCAGTGTGCACACTTCCATGTGGACACAATCATTTTAACAGTTCAGTGTGCACACCGCCATGTGGACACACTCATTCTTACAGTTCAGTGTGCACACATCCATGTGGTCACAGTCATTCTAACAGTTCAGTTAGCACACCTCCACAGGGACACACTCATTCTAACATTTCAGCGTGCACTACTCCACAGGGACACACTCATTCTAACAGTTCAGTGTGCACACCTCCATGTGGACACAATCATTCTAATAGTTGAGAGTGCACACCGCCATGTGGGCGCACTCATTCTAACAGTTCAGTGTGCACACCTCCATGTGGACACACTCATTCTAACAGTTCAGTGTGCACACCTCCATGTAAGCACACTCATTCTAACAGTTCAGTGTGCACACTTCCATGTGGACCAATCATTCTAACAGTTCAGTGTGCACACCGACATGTGGACACACTCATTCTAACAGTTCAGTGTGCACACCTCCATGTGATCACATTCTAACAGTTCAGTGTGCACACCTCCATGTGGACACACTCATTCTAACAGTTCAGTGTGCACACCTCCATGTGAACACAATCATTCTAATAGTTCAGTGTGCACACCCCCATGTGGACACAGTCATTCTAACAGTTCAGTGTGCACACCTCCATGTGGACACACTCATTCTCACAGTTCAGTGTGCACATCTCCTTGTGGACACTCTCATTCTAACAGTTCAGTGTGCACACCTCCATGTGGACACAATCATTCTAACAGTTCAGTGTGCAAACCTCCACAGGGACACACTCATTATAACAGTTCAGTGTGCACACCTCCATGTGGACACACTCATTCTAACAGTTCAGTGTGCACACCTCCATGTGGGCACACTCATTCTAACAGTTCAGTGTGCACACCTCCACAGGGACACACTCATTATAACAGTTCAATGTGCACACCTCCATGTGAAAACACTCATTCTAACAGTTCAGTGCTCACACCTCCATGTGGACACACTCATTCTAACAGTTCAGTTTGCACACCTCCATGTGGACACACTCATTCTAACAGTTCAGTGTGCACACCTCCACAGGAACACACTCATTCTAACTGTTCAGTGTGCACACCTCCACAGGGACAAACTCATTCTAACAGTTCATGTGCACACCTCCATGTGGACACACTCATTCTAATAGTTCAGTGTGCACACCTCCATGTGGACACACTCATTCTAATAGTTCAGTGTGCACACCTCCACAGGGACACACTCATTCTAACAGTTCAGTGTGCACACCTCCATGTGGACACATTCTAACAGTTCAGTGTGCACACCTCCATGTGGACACACTCATTCTAACAGTTCAGTGTGCACACCTCCATGTAAGCACACTCATTCTAACAGTTCAGTGTGCACACTTCCATGTGGACACAATCATTTTAACAGTTCAGTGTGCACACCGCCATGTGGACACACTCATTCTAACAGTTCAGTGTGCACACCTCCATGTGGTCACATTCTAACAGTTCAGTGTGCACAGCTCCATGTGGACACACTCATTCTAACAGTTCAGTGTGTAAACCTACATGTGGTCACATTCTAATAGTTCAGTGTGCACATCTCCACGTGGATACACTCATTCTAACAGTTCAGTGTGCACACCTCCACAGGGACACAATCATTCTAACAGTTCAGTGTGCACACCTCCAAGTGCACACATTCATTCTAACAGTTCAGTGTGCACACCTCCACAGGGACACACTCATTATAACAGTTCAGTGTGCACACCTCCATGTGGGGACACTCATTCTAACAGTTCAGTGTGCACACCTCCACAGGGACACACTCATTATAACAGTTCAGTGTGCACACCTCCATGTGGACACACTCATTCTAACAGTTCAGTGTGCACACTTCCATGTGGACACAGTCATTCTAACAGTTCAGTGTGCACACCTCCATGTGGACACACTCATTCTAACAGTTCAGTGTGCACACCTCCACCTGGACACACTCTAACAGTTCAGTGTGCACACCTCCATGTGGACACACTCATTCTAACAGTTCAGTGTGCACACCTCAATTTGGACACAGTCATTCTAACAGTTCAGTGTGCACACCTCTATGTGGACACACTCATTGTAACAGTTCAGAGTGCATACCTCCACAGGGACACAGTCACTCTAACAGTTCAGTGTGCACACCTCCATATGGACACAATTATTCTAATAGTTCAGTGTGCACACCTCCATGTGGAAACACTCATTCTAACAGTTCAGTGTGCACACCTCCATGTGGTCACATTCTAACAGTTCAGTGTGCACACCTCCATGTGGACACACTCATTCTAACAGTTCAGTGTGCACACCTCCATGTGAACACAATAATTCTAATAGTTCAGTGTGCACATGCCCTTTGTGGACACAATCATTCTAATAGTTCAGTGTGCACACCTCCATGTGGAAACACTCATTCTAACAGTTCAGTGTGCACACCTACATGTGGTCACATTCTAACAGTTCAGTGTGCACACCTCCATGTGGACACAATCATTCTAACAGTTCAGTGTGCACACCTCTACAGGGACACAATCTTTCTAACAGTTCAGTGTGTACACCTCCAAGTGGACACATTCATTCTAACAGTTCAGTGTGCACACCTCCACAGGGACACAATCATTCTAACAGTTCAGTGTGCACACCTCCATGTAGACACACTCATTCTAACAGTTCAGTGTGCACACCTCAATGTGGACACAGTCATTCTAACAATTCAGTGTGCACACCTCTATGTGGACACACTCATTCTAACAGTTCAGAATGCATACCTCCACAGGGACACAGTCATTCTAACAGTTCACTGTCCACACCTCCATGTGGACACAATCATTCTAACAGTTCAGTGTGCACACCTCCACAGGGACACACTCATTCTAACAGTTCAGTGTGCACACCTCCACAGGGACACACTCATTCTAACAGTTCAGTGTGCACACTTCCATGTGGACACAATCATTCTAACAGTTCAGTGTGCCCACCGCCATGTGGACACACTCATTCTAACAGTTCAGTGTGCACACCTCCATGTGGTCACATTCTAACAGTTCAGTGTGCACATCTCCATGTCGACACACTCATTCTAACAGTTCAGTGTGCACACCTCCACAGGGACACAATCATTCTAACAATTCAGTGTGCACACCTCCAAGTGCACAATTCATTCCAACAGTTCAGTGTGCACACCTCCACAGGGACACACTCATTATAACAGTTCAGTGTGCACAACTCCATGTGGGCACACTCATTCTAACAGTTCAGTGTGCACACGTCCACAGGGACACACTCATTATAATGGTTCAGTGTGCACACCTCCATGTTGAAACACTCATTCTAACAGTTCAGTGTGCACACCTCCATGTGGAAACACTCATTCTAACAGTTCAGTGTGCACACCTCCATGTGGACACACTCATTCTAACAGTTCAGTGTGCACACCTCCACAGGGACACACTCTAACAGTTCAGTGTGCACACCTCCATGTGGACACACTCATTCTAACAGTTCAGTGAGCACACCTCAATGTGGACACAGTCATTTTAACAGTTCAGTGTGCACACCTCTAGGTGGACACACTCATTTTAACAGTTCAGAGTGCATACCTCCACAGGGACACAGTAACTCTAACAGTTCAGTGTGCACACCTCCATATGGACATAATTATTCTAATAGTTCAGTGTGCACACCTCCATGTGTACACAGTCATTCTAACAGTTCAGTGTGCACACCACCATGTGGACACACTCATTCTAACAGTTCAGTGTGAACACCTCCATGTGGGTACACTCATTCTAACAGTTCAGTGTGCACACCTCCATGTGGACACAATCATTCTAACAGTTCAGTGATCACACCTCCACAGGGACACACTGATTCTAACATTTCAGTGTGCACACGTCCACAGGGACACACTCATTCTAACAGTTCAGTGTGCACGCCTCCATGTGGACACAGTCATTCTAATAGTTGAGAGTGCACACCTCCATGTGGACACACTCATTCTAACAGTTCATGTGCACACCTCCATGTGGACACACTCATTCTAATAGTTCAGTGTGCACACCTCCATGTGGACACACTCATTCTAATAGTTCAGTGTGCACACCTCCACAGGGACACACTCATTCTAACAGTTCAGTGTGCACACCTCCATGTGGACACATTCTAACAGTTCAGTGTGCACACCTCCATGTGGACACACTCATTCTAACAGTTCAGTGTGCACACCTCCATGTAAGCACACTCATTGTAACAGTTCAGTGTGCACACTTCCATGTGGACACAATCATTTTAACAGTTCAGTGTGCACACCGCCATGTGGACACACTCATTCTAACAGTTCAGTGTGCACACCTCCATGTGGTCACATTCTAACAGTTCAGTGTGCACAGCTCCATGTGGACACACTCATTCTAACAGTTCAGTGTGCACACATTATGTGAACACAATCATTCTAATAGTTCAGTGTGCACACTCCCATGTGGACACAGTCATTCTAACAGTTCAGTGTGCACACTTCCATGTGGACACACTCATTCTAACAGTTCAGTGTGCACACCTACATGTGGTCACATTCTAACAGTTCAGGGTGCACATCTCCACGTGGACACACTCATTCTAACAGTTCAGTGTGCACACCTCCACAGGGACACAATCATTCTAACAGTTCAGTGTGCACACCTCCAAGTGCACACATTCATTCTAACAGTTCAGTGTGCACACCTCCACAGGGACACACTCATTATAACAGTTCAGTGTGCACACCTCCATGTGGACACACTCATTCTAACAGTTCAGTGTGCACACCTCCATGTGGACACACTCATTCTAACAGTTCAGTGTGCACACCTCCACATGGACACACTCTAACAGTTCAGTATGCACACCTCCATGTGGACAAACTCATTCTAACAGTTCAGTGTGCACACCTCAATTTGGACACAGTCATTCTAACAGTTCAGCGTGCACACCTCTATGTGGCCACACTCATTGTAACAGTTCAGAGTGCATACCTCCACAGGGACACAGTCACTCTAACAGTTCAGTGTGCACACCTCCATATGGACACAATTATTCTAATAGTTCAGTGTGCACACCTCCATGTGTACACAGTCATTCTAACAGTTCAGTGTGCACACCTTCATGTGGTCACATTCTAACAGTGCAGTGTGCACACCTCCATGTGGACACAATCATTCTAACAGTTCAGAGTGCATACCTCCACAGGGACACAGTCATTCTAACAGTTCACTGTCCACACCTCCATGTGGACACAATCATTCTAACAGTTCAGTGTGCACACCTCCACAGGGACACACTCATTCTAACAGTTCAGTGTGCACACCTCCACAGGGACACACTCATTCTAACAGTTCAGTGTGCCTACCGCCATGTGAACACACTCATTCTAACAGTTCAGTGTGCACACCTCCATGTGGTCACATTCTAACAGTTCAGTGTGCACATCTCCATGTCGACACACTCATTCTAACAGTTCAGTGTGCACACCTCCACAGGGACACAATCATTCTAACAGTTCAGTGTGCACACCTCCAAGTGCACAATTCATTCCAACAGTTCAGTGTGCACACCTCCACAGGGACACACTCATTATAACACTTCAGTGTGCACAACTCCATGTGGGCACACTCATTCTAACAGTTCAGTGTGCACACGTCCACAGGGACACACTCATTATAATGGTTCAGTGTGCACACCCCCATGTGGACACAGTCATTCTAACAGTTCAGTGTGCACACCTCCATGTGGACACACTCATTCTCACAGTTCAGTGTGCACATCTCCTTGTGGACACTCTCATTCTAACAGTTCAGTGTGCACACCTCCATGTGGACACAATCATTCTAACAGTTCAGTGTGCACACCTCCACAGGGACACACTCATTATAACAGTTCAGTGTGCACACCTCCATGTGGACACACTCATTCTAACAGTTCAGTGTGCACACCTCCATGTGGGCACACTCATTCTAACAGTTCAGTGTGCACACCTCCACAGGGACACACTCATTATAACAGTTCAATGTGCACACCTCCATGTGAAAACACTCATTCTAACAGTTCAGTGCTCACACCTCCATGTGGACACACTCATTCTAACAGTTCAGTTTGCACACCTCCATGTGGACACACTCATTCTAACAGTTCAGTGTGCACACCTCCACAGGAACACACTCATTCTAACTGTTCAGTGTGCACACCTCCACAGGGACAAACTCATTCTAACAGTTCATGTGCACACCTCCATGTGGACACACTCATTCTAATAGTTCAGTGTGCACACCTCCATGTGGACACACTCATTCTAATAGTTCAGTGTGCACACCTCCACAGGGACACACTCATTCTAACAGTTCAGTGTGCACACCTCCATGTGGACACATTCTAACAGTTCAGTGTGCACACCTCCATGTGGACACACTCATTCTAACAGTTCAGTGTGCACACCTCCATGTAAGCACACTCATTCTAACAGTTCAGTGTGCACACTTCCATGTGGACACAATCATTTTAACAGTTCAGTGTGCACACCGCCATGTGGACACACTCATTCTAACAGTTCAGTGTGCACACCTCCATGTGGTCACATTCTAACAGTTCAGTGTGCACAGCTCCATGTGGACACACTCATTCTAACAGTTCAGTGTGTAAACCTACATGTGGTCACATTCTAATAGTTCAGTGTGCACATCTCCACGTGGATACACTCATTCTAACAGTTCAGTGTGCACACCTCCACAGGGACACAATCATTCTAACAGTTCAGTGTGCACACCTCCAAGTGCACACATTCATTCTAACAGTTCAGTGTGCACACCTCCACAGGGACACACTCATTATAACAGTTCAGTGTGCACACCTCCATGTGGGGACACTCATTCTAACAGTTCAGTGTGCACACCTCCACAGGGACACACTCATTATAACAGTTCAGTGTGCACACCTCCATGTGGACACACTCATTCTAACAGTTCAGTGTGCACACTTCCATGTGGACACAGTCATTCTAACAGTTCAGTGTGCACACCTCCATGTGGACACACTCATTCTAACAGTTCAGTGTGCACACCTCCACCTGGACACACTCTAACAGTTCAGTGTGCACAACTCCATGTGGACACACTCATTCTAACAGTTCAGTGTGCACACCTCAATTTGGACACAGTCATTCTAACAGTTCAGTGTGCACACCTCTATGTGGACACACTCATTGTAACAGTTCAGAGTGCATACCTCCACAGGGACACAGTCACTCTAACAGTTCAGTGTGCACACCTCCATATGGACACAATTATTCTAATAGTTCAGTGTGCACACCTCCATGTGTACACAGTCATTCTAACATTTCAGTGTGCACACCTCCATGTGGTCACATTCTAACAGTTCAGTGTGCACACCTCCATGTGGACACACTCATTCTAACAGTTCAGTGTGCACACCTCCATGTGAACACAATAATTCTAATAGTTCAGTGTGCACACGCCCTTTGTGGACACAATCATTCTAATAGTTCAGTGTGCACACCTCCATGTGGAAACACTCATTCTAACAGTTCAGTGTGCACACCTACATGTGGTCACATTCTAACAGTTCAGTGTGCACACCTCCATGTGGACACAATCATTCTAACAGTTCAGTGTGCACACCTCTACAGGGACACAATCTTTCTAACAGTTCAGTGTGTACACCTCCAAGTGGACACATTCATTCTAACAGTTCAGTGTGCACACCTCCACAGGGACACAATCATTCTAACAGTTCAGTGTGCACACCTCCATGTAGACACACTCATTCTAACAGATCAGTGTGCACACCTCCACAGGGACACACTCATTCTATCAGTTCAGTGTGCACACCTCAATGTGGACACAGTCATTCTAACAATTCAGTGTGCACACCTCTATGTGGACACACTCATTCTAACAGTTCAGAATGCATACCTCCACAGGGACACAGTCATTCTAACAGTTCACTGTCCACACCTCCATGTGGACACAATCATTCTAACAGTTCAGTGTGCACACCTCCACAGGGACACACTCATTCTAACAGTTCAGTGTGCACACCTCCACAGGGACACACTCATTCTAACAGTTCAGTGTGCACACTTCCATGTGGACACAATCATTCTAACATTTCAGTGTGCCCACCGCCATGTGGACACACTCATTCTAACAGTTCAGTGTGCACACCTCCATGTGGTCACATTCTAACAGTTCAGTGTGCACATCTCCATGTCGACACACTCATTCTAACAGTTCAGTGTGCACACCTCCACAGGGACACAATCATTCTAACAATTCAGTGTGCACACCTCCAAGTGCACAATTCATTCCAACAGTTCAGTGTGCACACCTCCACAGGGACACACTCATTATAACAGTTCAGTGTGCACAACTCCATGTGGGCACACTCATTCTAACAGTTCAGTGTGCACACGTCCACAGGGACACACTCATTATAATGGTTCAGTGTGCACACCTCCATGTTGAAACACTCATTCTAACAGTTCAGTGTGCACACCTCCATGTGGAAACACTCATTCTAACAGTTCAGTGTGCACACCTCCATGTGGACACACTCATTCTAACAGTTCAGTGTGCACACCTCCACAGGGACACACTCTAACAGTTCAGTGTGCACACCTCCATGTGGACACACTCATTCTAACAGTTCAGTGAGCACACCTCAATGTGGACACAGTCATTTTAACAGTTCAGTGTGCACACCTCTAGGTGGACACACTCATTTTAACAGTTCAGAGTGCATACCTCCACAGGGACACAGTAACTCTAACAGTACAGTGTGCACACCTCCATATGGACATAATTATTCTAATAGTTCAGTGTGCACACCTCCATGTGTACACAGTCATTCTAACAGTTCAGTGTGCACACCACCATGTGGACACACTCATTCTAACAGTTCAGTGTGAACACCTCCATGTGGGTACACTCATTCTAACAGTTCAGTGTGTACACCTCCATGTGGACACAATCATTCTAACAGTTCAGTGATCACACCTCCACAGGGACACACTGATTCTAACATTTCAGTGTGCACACGTCCACAGGGACACACTCATTCTAACAGTTCAGTGTGCACGCCTCCATGTGGACACAGTCATTCTAATAGTTGAGAGTGCACACCTCCATGTGGACACACTCATTCTAACAGTTCATGTGCACACCTCCATGTGGACACACTCATTCTAATAGTTCAGTGTGCACACCTCCATGTGGACACACTCATTCTAATAGTTCAGTGTGCACACCTCCACAGGGACACACTCATTCTAACAGTTCAGTGTGCACACCTCCATGTGGACACATTCTAACAGTTCAGTGTGCACACCTCCATGTGGACACACTCATTCTAACAGTTCAGTGTGCACACCTCCACCTGGACACACTCTAACAGTTCAGTGTGCACACCTCCATGTGGACACACTCATTCTAACAGTTCAGTGTTCACACCTCAATTTGGACACAGTCATTCTAACAGTTCAGTGTGCACACCTCTATGTGGACACACTCATTGTAACAGTTCAGAGTGCATACCTCCACAGGGACACAGTCACTCTAACAGTTCAGTGTGCACACCTCCATATGGACACAATTATTCTAATAGTTCAGTGTGCACACCTCCATGTGTACACAGTCATTCTAACAGTTCAGTGTGCACACCTCCATGTGGTCACATTCTAACAGTTCAGTGTGCACACCTCCATGTGGACACACTCATTCTAACAGTTCAGTGTGCACACCTCCATGTGAACACAATCATTCTAATAGTTCAGTGTGCACACGCCCTTTGTGGACACAATCATTCTAATAGTTCAGTGTGCACACCTCCATGTGGACACACTCATTCTAACAGTTCAGTGTGCACACCTCCATGTGGTCACATTCTAACAGTTCAGTGTGCACACCTCCATGTGGACACAATCATTCTAACAGTTCAGTGTGCACACCTCTACAGGGACACAATCTTTCTAACAGTTCAGTGTGTACACCTCCAAGTGGACACATTCATTCTAACAGTTCAGTGTGCACACCTCCACAGGGACACAATCATTCTAACAGTTCAGTGTGCACACCTCCATGTAGACACACTCATTCTAACAGATCAGTGTGCACACCTCCACAGGGACACACTCATTCTATCAGTTCAGTGTGCACACCTCAATGTGGACACAGTCATTCTAACAATTCAGTGTGCACACCTCTATGTGGACACACTCATTCTAACAGTTCAGAATGCATACCTCCACAGGGACACAGTCATTCTAACAGTTCACTGTCCACACCTCCATGTGGACACAATCATTCTAACAGTTCAGTGTGCACACCTCCACAGGGACACACTCATTCTAACAGTTCAGTGTGCACACCTCCACAGGGACACACTCATTCTAACAGTTCAGTGTGCACACTTCCATGTGGACACAATCATTCTAACAGTTCAGTGTGCCCACCGCCATGTGGACACACTCATTCTAACAGTTCAGTGTGCACACCTCCATGTGGTCACATTCTAACAGTTCAGTGTGCACATCTCCATGTCGACACACTCATTCTAACAGTTCAGTGTGCACACCTCCACAGGGACACAATCATTCTAACAATTCAGTGTGCACACCTCCAAGTGCACAATTCATTCCAACAGTTCAGTGTGCACACCTCCACAGGGACACACTCATTATAACAGTTCAGTGTGCACAACTCCATGTGGGCACACTCATTCTAACAGTTCAGTGTGCACACGTCCACAGGGACACACTCATTATAATGGTTCAGTGTGCACACCTCCATGTTGAAACACTCATTCTAACAGTTCAGTGTGCACACCTCCATGTGGAAACACTCATTCTAACAGTTCAGTGTGCACACCTCCATGTGGACACACTCATTCTAACAGTTCAGTGTGCACACCTCCACAGGGACACACTCTAACAGTTCAGTGTGCACACCTCCATGTGGACACACTCATTCTAACAGTTCAGTGAGCACACCTCAATGTGGACACAGTCATTTTAACAGTTCAGTGTGCACACCTCTAGGTGGACACACTCATTTTAACAGTTCAGAGTGCATACCTCCACAGGGACACAGTAACTCTAACAGTTCAGTGTGCACACCTCCATATGGACATAATTATTCTAATAGTTCAGTGTGCACACCTCCATGTGTACACAGTCATTCTAACAGTTCAGTGTGCACACCACCATGTGGACACACTCATTCTAACAGTTCAGTGTGAACACCTCCATGTGGGTACACTCATTCTAACAGTTCAGTGTGCACACCTCCATGTGGACACAATCATTCTAACAGTTCAGTGATCACACCTCCACAGGGACACACTGATTCTAACATTTCAGTGTGCACACGTCCACAGGGACACACTCATTCTAACAGTTCAGTGTGCACGCCTCCATGTGGACACAGTCATTCTAATAGTTGAGAGTGCACACCTCCATGTGGACACACTCATTCTAACAGTTCAGTGTGCACACATCCATGTGGTCACATTCTAACAGTTCAGTGTGCACACCTCCATGTGGACACACTCATTCTAACAGTTCAGTGTGCACACCTCCATGTGAACACAATCATTCTAATAGTTCAGTGTGCACACGCCCTTTGTGGACACAATCATTCTAATAGTTCAGTGTGCACACCTCCATGTGGACACACTCATTCTAACAGTTCAGTGTGCACACCTCCATGTGGTCACATTCTAACAGTTCAGTGTGCACACCTCCATGTGGACACAATCATTCTAACAGTTCAGTGTGCACACCTCTACAGTGACACAATCTTTCTAACAGTTCAGTGTGTACACCTCCAATGGACACCTTCATTCTAACAGTTCAGTGTGCACACCTCCACAGGGACACAATCATTCTAACAGTTCAGTGTGCACACCTCCATGTAGACACACTCATTCTAACAGATCAGTGTGCACACCTCCACAGGGACACACTCATTCTATCAGTTCAGTGTGCACACCTCAATGTGGACACAGTCATTCTAACAATTCAGTGTGCACACCTCTATGTGGACACACTCATTCTAACAGTTCAGAATGCATACCTCCACAGGGACACAGTCATTCTAACAGTTCACTGTCCACACCTCCATGTGGACACAATCATTCTAACAGTTCAGTGTGCACACCTCCACAGGGACACACTCATTCTAACAGTTCAGTGTGCACACCTCCACAGGGACACACTCATTCTAACAGTTCAGTGTGCACACTTCCATGTGGACACAATCATTCTAACAGTTCAGTGTGCCCACCGCCATGTGGACACACTCATTCTAACAGTTCAGTGTGCACACCTCCATGTGGTCACATTCTAACAGTTCAGTGTGCACATCTCCATGTCGACACACTCATTCTAACAGTTCAGTGTGCACACCTCCACAGGGACACAATCATTCTAACAATTCAGTGTGCACACCTCCAAGTGCACAATTCATTCCAACAGTTCAGTGTGCACACCTCCACAGGGACACACTCATTATAACAGTTCAGTGTGCACAACTCCATGTGGGCACACTCATTCTAACAGTTCAGTGTGCACACGTCCACAGGGACACACTCATTATAATGGTTCAGTGTGCACACCTCCATGTTGAAACACTCATTCTAACAGTTCAGTGTGCACACCTCCATGTGGAAACACTCATTCTAACAGTTCAGTGTGCACACCTCCATGTGGACACACTCATTCTAACAGTTCAGTGTGCACACCTCCACAGGGACACACTCTAACAGTTCAGTGTGCACACCTCCATGTGGACACACTCATTCTAACAGTTCAGTGAGCACACCTCAATGTGGACACAGTCATTTTAACAGTTCAGTGTGCACACCTCTAGGTGGACACACTCATTTTAACAGTTCAGAGTGCATACCTCCACAGGGACACAGTAACTCTAACAGTTCAGTGTGCACACCTCCATATGGACATAATTATTCTAATAGTTCAGTGTGCACACCTCCATGTGTACACAGTCATTCTAACAGTTCAGTGTGCACACCACCATGTGGACACACTCATTCTAACAGTTCAGTGTGAACACCTCCATGTGGGTACACTCATTCTAACAGTTCAGTGTGCACACCTCCATGTGGACACAATCATTCTAACAGTTCAGTGATCACACCTCCACAGGGACACACTGATTCTAACATTTCAGTGTGCACACGTCCACAGGGACACACTCATTCTAACCGTTCAGTGTGCACGCCTCCATGTGGACACAGTCATTCTAATAGTTGAGAGTGCACACCTCCATGTGGACACACTCATTCTAACAGTTCATGTGCACACCTCCATGTGGACACACTCATTCTAATAGTTCAGTGTGCACACCTCCATGTGGACACACTCATTCTAATAGTTCAGTGTGCACACCTCCACAGGGACACACTCATTCTAACAGTTCAGTGTGCACACCTCCATGTGGACACATTCTAACAGTTCAGTGTGCACACCTCCATGTGGACACACTCATTCTAACAGTTCAGTGTGCACACCTCCATGTAAGCACACTCATTGTAACAGTTCAGTGTGCACACTTCCATGTGGACACAATCATTTTAACAGTTCAGTGTGCACACCGCCATGTGGACACACTCATTCTAACAGTTCAGTGTGCACACCTCCATGTGGTCACATTCTAACAGTTCAGTGTGCACAGCTCCATGTGGACACACTCATTCTAACAGTTCAGTGTGCACACATTATGTGAACACAATCATTCTAATAGTTCAGTGTGCACACTCCCATGTGGACACAGTCATTCTAACAGTTCAGTGTGCACACTTCCATGTGGACTCACTCATTCTAACAGTTCAGTGTGCACACCTATATGTGGTCACATTCTAACAGTTCAGGGTGCACATCTCCACGTGGACACACTCATTCTAACAGTTCAGTGTGCACACCTCCACAGGGACACAATCATTCTAACAGTTCAGTGTGCACACCTCCAAGTGCACACATTCATTCTAACAGTTCAGTGTGCACACCTCCACAGGGACACACTCATTATAACAGTTCAGTGTGCACACCTCCATGTGGACACACTCATTCTAACAGTTCAGTGTGCACACCTCCATGTGGACACACTCATTCTAACAGTTCAGTGTGCACACCTCCACATGGACACACTCTAACAGTTCAGTATGCACACCTCCATGTGGACAAACTCATTCTAACAGTTCAGTGTGCACACCTCAATTTGGACACAGTCATTCTAACAGTTCAGCGTGCACACCTCTATGTGGCCACACTCATTGTAACAGTTCAGAGTGCATACCTCCACAGGGACACAGTCACTCTAACAGTTCAGTGTGCACACCTCCATATGGACACAATTATTCTAATAGTTCAGTGTGCACACCTCCATGTGTACACAGTCATTCTAACAGTTCAGTGTGCACACGTTCATGTGGTCACATTCTAACAGTGCAGTGTGCACACCTCCATGTGGACACAATCATTCTAACAGTTCAGTGTGTACACCTCAATGTGGACACAGTCATTCTAACAATTCAGTGTGCACACCTCTATGTGGACACACTCATTCTAACAGTTCAGAGTGCATACCTCCACAGGGACACAGTCATTCTAACAGTTCACTGTCCACACCTCCATGTGGACACAATCATTCTAACAGTTCAGTGTGCACACCTCCACAGGGACACACTCATTCTAACAGTTCAGTGTGCACACCTCCACAGGGACACACTCATTCTAACAGTTCAGTGTGCCTACCGCCATGTGAACACACTCATTCTAACAGTTCAGTGTGCACACCTCCATGTGGTCACATTCTAACAGTTCAGTGTGCACATCTCCATGTCGACACACTCATTCTAACAGTTCAGTGTGCACACCTCCACAGGGACACAATCATTCTAACAGTTCAGTGTGCACACCTCCAAGTGCACAATTCATTCCAACAGTTCAGTGTGCACACCTCCACAGGGACACACTCATTATAACACTTCAGTGTGCACAACTCCATGTGGGCACACTCATTCTAACAGTTCAGTGTGCACACGTCCACAGGGACACACTCATTATAATGGTTCAGTGTGCACACCTCCATGTGGAAACACTCATTCTAACAGTTCAGTGTGCACACCTCCATGTGGAAACACTCATTCTAACAGTTCAGTCTGCACACCTCCATGTGGACACACTCATTCTAACCGTTCAGTGTGCAAACCTCTACAGGGACACACTCTAACAGTTCAGTGTGCAAACCTCCATGTGGACACACTCATTCTAACAGTTCAGTGTGCACACCTCAATGGGGACACAGTCATTCTAACAGTTCAGTGTGCACACCTCTATGTGGACACACTCATTTTAACAGTTCAGAGTGCATACCTCCACAGGGACACAGTAACTCTAACAGTTCAGTGTGCACACCTCCATATGGACACAATTATTCTAATAGTTCAGTGTGCACACCTCTATGTGTACACAGTCATTCTAACAGTTCAGTGTGCACACCTCCATGTGGACACACTCATTGTAACAGTTCAGTGTGAACACCTCCATGTGGGTACACTCATTCTAACAGTTCAGTGTGCACACCTCCATGTGGACACAATCATTCTAACAGTTCAGTGATCACACCTCCACAGGGACACACTCATTCTAACATTAAAGTGTGCACACGTCCACAGGGACACACTCATTCTAACAGTTCAGTGTGCACGCCTCCATGTGGACACAGTCATTCTAATAGTTGAGAGTGCACACCTCCATGTGGGCACACTCATTCTAACAGTTCAGTGTGTACACATCCATATGGTCACAATCATTCTAACAGTTCAGTGTGCACACCTGCATGTAACCACACTCATTCTAACAGTTCAGTGTGCACACTTCCATGTGGACACAATCATTCTAACAGTTCAGTGTGCACACCGCCATGTGGACACACTCATTCTAACAGTTCAGTGTGCACACCTCCATGTGGACACATCCTAACAGTTCAGTGTGCACACCTCCATGTGGACACACTCATTCTAACAGTTCAGTGTGCACACCACTATGTGGGCACACTCATTCTAACAGTTCAGTGTGCATATCCCCACAGGGACACACTCATTATAACATTTCAGTGTGCAAACCTCCATGTGGGCACACTCATTCTAACAGTTCAGTGTGCACAACTCCATGTGGACACAGTCATTCTAACAGTTCAGTGTGCACACCTCCACAGGACACACTCATTCTCACAGTTCAGTGTGCACACCTCCATGTGGACACACTCATTCTAACAGTTCAGAGTGCATACCTCAACAGGGACACAGTAATTCTAACAGTTCAGTGTGCACACCTCCATGTGGACACAATCATTCTAATAATTCACTGTGCACACCTCTATGTGGACACAATCATTCTAACAGTTCAGTGTGCACACCTCCATGTGGACACAATCATTCAAACAGTTCAGTGTGCACACATCCACAGGGACACACTCATTATAACAGTTCAGTGTGCACACCTCCATGTGGACACACTCATTCTAACACTTCAGTGTCCACACCTCTATGTGGACACACTCATTCTAACAGTTCAGTGTGCACACCTCCAAGGGACACACTCATTCTAAGAGTTCATTGTGCACACCTCCATGTGGACACACTCATTCTAACAGTTCAGTGTGCACACCTCGACAGGGACACACTCATTCTAACACTTCAGTGTGCACACCTCCATGTGGGCACACTCATTCTAACAGTTCAGTGTGCACGCCTCCATGTGGGCACACTCATTCTTACAGTTCAGTGTGCACTCCTCCATGTGGACACATTCTAACAGTTCAGTGTGCACACCTCCATGTGGACACACTCATTCTAACAGTTCATTGTGCACACCTCCATGTGGACACACTCATTCTAACAGTTCAGTGTGCACACCTCCATGTGGACACACTCATTCTAACAGTTCAGTGTGCACACCTCCTTGTGGACACACTCATTCTAACAGTTCAGGGTACACACCTCCACAGGGACACACTCTAACAGTTCAGTGTGCACACCTCCATGTGGACACACTCATTCTAACAGTTCATTGTGCACACCTCAATGTGGACACAGTCATTCTAACAGTTCAGTGTGCACACCTCTATGTGGACACACTCATTCTAACAGTTCAGAGTGCATACCTCCACAGTGACAGTCATTCTAACATTTCAGTGTGCACACCTCCATGTGGACACAATTATTCTAATAGTTCAGTGTGCACACCTCCATGTGTACACACTCTATCTAACAGTTCAGTGTGCACACCTCCATGTGGACACACTCATTCTAACAGTTAAGTGCGCACACCTCCATGTGAACACAATCATTCTAATAGTTCAATGTGCACACCTCCATGTGGACACAGTCAATCTAACAGTTCAGTGTGCACACCTCACAGGGACACACTCATTCTAACAGTTCAGTGTGCACACCTACATGTGGTCACATTCTAACAGTGCAGTGTGCATATCTCCATGTGGACACACTCATTCTAACAGTTCAGTGTGCACACCTCCATGTGGACACACTCATTCTAACAGTTCAGTGTGCACACCTCCATGTGG
Source organism: Peromyscus eremicus (assembly GCF_949786415.1). Taxonomy (NCBI): domain Eukaryota; kingdom Metazoa; phylum Chordata; class Mammalia; order Rodentia; family Cricetidae; genus Peromyscus; species Peromyscus eremicus. Next base: position 232,009 of record NW_026734690.1, on the reverse strand, counting down.
GCACACTCATTCTAACAGTTCAGTGTGCACACCTCCACAGGGACACACTCATTATAACAGATCAGTGTGCACACCTCCATGTGGAAACACTCATTCTAACAGTTCTGTTTGCACACCTCCATGTGGACACACTCATTCTAACAGTTTAGTGTGCACACCTCCATGTGGACACACTCATTCTAACAGTTCAGTGTGCACACCTCCATGTGGACACACTCATTCTAACAGTTCAGTGTGCACACCTCCATGTGGACACACTCATTCTAACAGTTCAGTGTGCACACCTCCATGTGGTCACATTCTAACAGTTCAGTGTGCACACCTCCATGTGGCCACACTCATTCTAACAGTTCAGTGTGCACAACTCCATGTGGGCACACTCATTCTAACAGTTCATTGTGCACACCTCCATGTGGACACACTCATTCTAACAGTTCAGGGTGCACACCTCCACAGAGACACACTCATTCTAACACTTCAGTGTGCACACCTACATGTGGACACACTCATTCTAACAGTTCAGTGTGCACGCCTCCATGTGGGCACACTCATTCTTACAGTTCAGTGTGCACACCTCCATGTGGACACATTCTAACAGTTCAGTGTGCACACCTCCATGTGGACACACTCATTCTAACAGTTCAGTGTGCACACCTCCATGTGGACACACTCATTCTAACAGTTCAGGGTGCACACCTCCACAGGGACACACTCTAACAGTTCAGTGTGCACACCTCCATGTGGACACACTCATTCTAAAGGTTCAGTGTGCACACCTCAATGTGGACACAGGCATTCTAATAGTTCAGTGTGCACACCTCTATGAGGTTTCACTCATTCTAATAGTTCAGAGTGAATACCTCCACAGTGACACAGTCATTCTAACATTTCAGTGTGCACACCTCCATGTGGACACAATTATTCTAATAGTTCAGTGTGCACACCTTCATGTGTACACAGTCATACTAAAAGTTCAGTGTGCACACCTCCATGTGGACACACTCATTCTAACAGTTCAGTGTGCACACCTCCATGTGGACACACTCATTCTAACAGTTCAGTGTGCACACCTCCATGTCGACACATTCTAACAGTTCAGTGTACACACCTCCATGTGAACACACTCATTCTAACAGTTCAGTGTGCACACCTCAATGTGGACACAGTCATTCTAACAGTTCAGAGTGCATACCTCCCTAGTGACACAGTCATTCTAACAGTTCAGTGTGCATACCTCCAGTGGACACAATTATTCTAATAGTTCAGTGTGCACACCTCCATGTCTACACACTCATTCTAACAGTTCAGTGTGCACACCTCCATGTGGACACCCTCATTCTAACAGTTAAGTGCGCACACCTCCATGTGAACACAATCATTCTAGTAGTTCAATGTGCACACCTCCATGTGGACAGAGTCAATCTAACAGTTCAGTGTGCACACCTCCACAGGGACACACTAATTCTAACAGTTCAGTGTGCACACCTCCATGTCAACACATTTTAAAAGTTCAGTGTACACACCTCCATGTAAGCACACTCATTCTAACAGTTCAGTGTGCACACTTCCATGTGGACACAATCATTCTAACAGTTCAGTGTGCACACCTCCATGTGGACACACTCATTATAACAGTTCAGTGTGCACACCTCCATGTGGTCACATTCTAAAAGTTCAGTGTGCACACCTCCATGTGGACACACTCATTATAACATTTTAGTGTGCACACCTCCATGTGAACACAATCATTCTAATAATACAGTGTGCACACCTCCATATGGACACAGTCATTCTAACAGTTCAGTGTGCACACCTCCATGTGGAAAAAATTATTCTAACAGTTCAGGGTGCACACCTCCACAGGGACACACTCTAACAGTTCAGTGTGCATACCTCCATGTGGACTAACTCATTCTAACAGTACAGTGTCCACACCTCCATGTGGTCACATTCTAACAGTTCAGTGTGCACACCTCCATGTGGACACACTCATTATAACATTTTAGTGTGCACACCTCCATGTGAACACAATCATTCTAATAATACAGTGTGCACACCTCCATATGGACACAGTCATTCTAACAGTTCAGTGTGCACACCTCCGTGTGGACAAACTCATTCTAACAGTTCAGGGTGCACACCTCCACAGGGACACACTCTAACAGTTCAGTGTGCATACCTCCATGTGGACTAACTCATTCTAACAGTACAGTGTGCACACTTCCATGTGGTCACATTCTAACAGTTCAGTGTGCAAACCTCCATGTGGCCACACTCATTCTAACAGTTCAGTGTGCACACCTCCATGTGGGCACACTCATTCTAACAGTTCATTGTGGACACCTCTATGTGGACACACTTATTCTAACAGTTCAGTGTGCACACCTCCATGTGGACACACTCATTCTAACAGTTCAGTGTGCACAACTCCATGTGGGCACACTCATTCTAACAGTTCATTGTGCACACCTCCATGTTGACACACTCATTCTAACAGTTCAGTGTGCACACCTCCGCAGGGACACACTCATTCTAACACTTCAGTGTGCACACCTCAATGTGGGCACACTCATTCTAACAGTTCATTGTGCACGCCTGCATGTGGGCACACTCATTCTTACAGTGCAGTGTGCACACCTCCATGTGGACACATTCTAAATGTTCAGTGTGCACACTTCCATGTGGACACACTCATTCTAACAGTTCAGTGTGCACACCTCCATGTGGACACACTCATTCTAACAGTTCAGTGTGCACAACTCCATGTGGACACAGTCATTCTAACAGTTCAGTGTGCACACCTCCATGTGGACACACTCATTCTAACAGTTCAGGGTGCACACCTTCACAGGGACACACTCTAACAGTTCAGTGTGCACACCTCCATGTGGACACACTCATTCTAACAGTTCAGTGTGCACACCTCAATGTGGACACAGTCATTCTAACAGTTCAGTGTGCACACCTCTATGTGGTCTCACTCATTCTAACAGTTCAGAGTGCATACCTCCACAGTGACACAGTCATTCTAACAGTTCAGTGTGCACACCTCCATGTGGACACAATTATTCTAATAGTTCAGTGTGCACACCTCCATGTGTACACAGTCATTCTAACAGTTCAGTGTGCACACCTCCATGTGGACACACTCATTCTAACAGTTCATTGTGCACACCTCCATGTGGACACACTCATTCTAACAGTTCAGTGTTCACACCTCCTTGTGAACACAATCATTCTAATAGTTCAATGTGCACACCTCCAAGTGGACACAGTCAATCTAACAGTTCAGTGTGCACACCTCCATGTGGACACACTCATTCTAACAGTTCAGTGTGCACACCTCCATGTCGACACATTCTAACAGTTCAGTGTACACACATCCATGTGGACACACACATTCTAACAGTTCAGTATGCACATCTCCATGTGGACACAATCATTCTAACAGTTCAGTGTGCACACCTCCATGTGGACACACTCATTCTAACAGTTCAGTGTGAACACCTCAATGTGGACACAGTCATTCTAACAGTTCAGTGTGCACACCTCTATGTGGACACACTCATTCTAACAGTTCAGATTGCATACCTCCCTAGTGACACAGTCATTCTAACAGTTCAGTGTGCATACCTCCATGTGGACACAATTATTCTAACAGTTCAGTGTGCACACCTCCATGTGGACACACTCATTCTAACAGTTAAGTGCGCACACCTCCATGTGAACACAATCATTCTAATAGTTCAATGTGCACACCTCCATGTGGACACAGTCAATCTAACAGTTCAGTGTGCACACCTCCACAGGGACACACTAATTCTAACAGTTCAGTGTGCAGACCTCCATGTCGACACATTCTAAAAGTTCAGTGTACACACCTCCATGTAAGCACACTCATTCTAACAGTTCAGTGTGCACACTTCCATGTGGACACAATCATTCTAACAGTTCAGTGTGCACACCTCCATGTGGACACACTCATTCTAACAGTTCAGTGTCCACACCTCCATGTGGTCACATTCTAACAGTTCAGTGTGCACACCTCCATGTGGACACACTCATTCTAACAGTTCAGTGTGCACACCTCCATGTGGACACACTCATTCTAACAGTTCCGTGTGCACACCTCCATGTGGTCACATTCTAACAGTTCAGTGTGCACACCTCCATGTGGCCACACTCATTCTAACAGTTCAGTGTGCACACCTCCATGTGGGCACATTCATTCTAACAGTTCAGTGTGGATGCCTCCATGTGGGCACACTCATTCTTACTGTTCAGTGTGCACACCAACATTTGGACACATTCTAACAGTTCAGTGTTCACACCACCATGTGGACACATTCATTCTAACAGTTCAGTGTGCACACCTCCATGTGGACACAATCATTCTAACAGTTCAGGGTATACACCTCCACAGGGGCACACTCTAACAGTTCAGTGTGCACACCTCCATGTGGACACACTCATTCTAACAGTTCAGTGTGCACACCTCAATGTGGACACAGGCATTCTAACAGTTCAGTGTGCACACCTCAATGTGGACACAGGCATTCTAACAGTTCAGTGTGCACACCTCTATGTGGTCTCACTCCTTCTAATCGTTCAGAGTGAATACCTCCACAGTGACACAGTCATTCTAACAGTTCAGTGTTCTCACCTCCATGTGGACACACTCATTCTAACAGTTCAGTGTGCACACCTCCATGTGGACACACTCATTCTAACAGTTCAGTGTGCACACCTCCTTGTGAACACAATCATTCTAATAGTTCAATGTGCACACCTCCATGTGGACACAGTCAATCTAATAGTTCAGTGTGCACACCTCCATGTGGACACACTCATTCTAAAAGTTCAGTGTGCACACCTCCATGTCGACACATTCTAACAGTTCAGTGTACACAAATCCATGTGGACACACACATTCTAACAGTTCAGTATGCACATCTCCATGTGGACACAATCATTCTAACAGTTCAGTGTGCACACCCCCATGTGGACACACTCATTCTAACAGTTCAGTGTGCACACCTCAATGTGGACACAGTCATTCTAACAGTTCAGTGTGCACCCCTCTATGTGGACACACTCATTCTAACAGTTCAGAGTGCATACCTCCCTAGTGACACAGTCATTCTAACAGTTCAGTGTGCACACCTCCAGTGGACACAATTATTCTAATAGTTCAGTGTGCACACCCCCATGTGGACACACTCATTCTAACAGTTCAGTGTACACACCTCCATGTGGTCACATTCTAACAGTTCAGTGTGCACACCTTCATGTGGACACACTCATTATAACATTTTAGTGTGCACACCTCCATGTGAACACAATCATTCTAATAATTCGGAGTGCACACCTCCATATGGACACAGTCATTCTAACATTTCAGTGTGCACACCTCCATGTGGACATACTCATTCTAACAGTTCAGGGTGCACACCTCCACAGGGACACACTCTAACAGTTCAGTGTGCATACCTCCATGTGGACTAACTCATTCTAACAGTACATTGTGCACACTTCCATGTGGTCACATTCTAACAGTTCAGTGTGCACACCTCCATGTGGCCACACTCATTCTAACAGTTCAGTGTGCACACCTCCATGTGGACACACTCATTCTAACAGTTCAGTGTGCACACCTCCATGTGGACACACTCATTCTAACAGTTCAGTGTGCACACCTCCATGTGGGCACACTCATTCTAACAGTTCATTGTGCACACCTCCATGTGGACACACTCATTCTAACAGTTCAGTGTGCACACCTCCACAGGGACACACTCATTCTAACACTTCAGTGTGCACACCTCCATGTGGGCACACTCATTCTAACAGTTCATTGTGCACGCCTACATGTGGGCACACTCATTCTTACAGTTCAGTGTGCACACCTCCATGTGGACACATTCTAACTGTTCAGTGTGCACACCTCCATGTGGACACAGTCATTCTAACAGTTCAGTGTGCACACCTCCATGTGGACACACTCATTCTAACAGTTCAGTGTGCACAACTCCATGTGGACACACTCATTCTAACAGTTCAGGGTGCACACCTCCACAGGGACACACTTCAACAGTTCAGTGTGCACACCTCCATGTGGACAAACTCATTCTAACAGTTCAGGGTGCACACCTCCACAGGGACACACTCTAACAGTTCAGTGTGCACACCTCCATGTGGACACACTCATTCTAACAGTTCAGTGTGCACACCTCTATGTGGAAACACTCATTCTAACAGTTCAGAGTGCGTACCTCCACAGTGACACAGTCATTCTAACAGTTCAGTGTGCACACCTCCATGTGGACACACTCATTCTAACAGTTCAGTGTGCACAAGTCCATGTGGGCACACTCATTCTAACAGTTCAGTGTGCACACCTCCATGTGGACACACTCATTCTAACAGTTCAGTGTGCACACCTCCATGTGGACAAATTCTAACAGTTCAGTGTCCACACCTCCATGTGGACTCACTCATTCTAACAGTTCAGTGTGCACACCTCCACAGGGACACACTCATTCTAAGAGATCATTGTGCACACCTCCATGTGGACACACTCATTCTAACAGTTCAGTCTGCACACCTTCACAGGGACACACTCATTCTAACACTTCAGTGTGCACAACTCCATGTGGGCACACTCATTCTAACAGTTCAGTGTGCACGCCTCCAAGTGGGCACACTCATTCTTACAGTTCAGTGTGCACACCTCCATGTGGACACATTCTAACAGTTCAGTGTACACAACTCCATGTGGACACACTCATTTTAACAGTTCAGTGTGCACACCTCCATGTGGACACAGTCATTCTAACAGATCAGTGTGCACACCTCCATGTGGACACACTCATTCTAACAGTTCAGGGTGCACACCTCCACAGGGACACACTCTAACAGTTCAGTGTGCACACCTCCATGTGGACACACTCATTCTAACAGTTCATTGTGCACACCTTAATGTGGACACAGTCATTCTAACAGTTCAGTGTGCACACCTCATGCGGACACAATCATTCTAACAGTTCAGTGTGCACACCTCCACAGGGACACACTCATTCTAACAGTTCAGTGTGCACACCTCTTTGTGGACACACTCATTCTAACAGTTCAGAGTGCATACCTCCACAGTGACACAGTCATTCTAACAGTTCAGTGTGCACACCTCCATGTGGACACAATTATTCTAATAGTTCAGTGTGCACACCTCGATGTGGACACACTCATTCTAACAGTTCAGTGTGCACACCTCCATGTGGACACACTCATTCTAACATTTCAGTGTGCACACCTCCATGTGCACACAGTCATTCTAACAGTTCAGTGTGCACACCTCTATGTGGACACACTCATTCTAACAGTTCAGTGTGCACACCTCCATGTGGACACACTCATTCTAACAGTACAGAGTGCATTCCTCCACAGGGACACAGTCATTCTAACAGTTCAGTGTGCACACCTCCATGTGGACACAATTATTCTAATAGTTCAGTGTGCACACCTCCATGTGGACACACTCATTCTAACAGTTCAGTGTGCACACCTCCATGTGGACACACTCAGTCTAACAGTTCCGTGTGCACACCTCCATGTGGTCTCATTCTAACAGTTCAGTGTGCACACCTCCATGTGGCCACACTCATTCTAACAGTTCAGTGTGCACACCTCCATGTGGGCACATTCATTCTAACAGTTCAGTGTGGACGCCTCCATGTGGGCACACTCATTCTTACTGTTCAGTGTGCACACCACCATTTGGATACATTCTAACAGTTCAGTGTGCACACCACCATGTGGACACACTCATTCTAACAATTCAGTGTGCACACCTCCATGTGGACACAATCATTCTAACAGTTCAGGGTGCACACCTCCACAGGGACACACTCTAACAGTTCAGTGTGCACACCTCCATGTGGACACACTCATTCTAACAGTTCAGTGTGCACACCTCAATGTGGACACAGGCATTCTAACAGTTCAGTGTGCACACCTCTATGTGGTCTCACTCATTCTAATAGTTCAGAGTGAATACCTCCACAGTGACACAGTCATTCTAACAGTTCAGTGTGCACACCTCCATGTGGACACAATTATTCTAATAGTTCAGTGTGCACACCTCCATGTGTACACAGTCATTCTAACAGTTCAGTGTGCACACCTCCATGTGGACACACTCATTCTAACAGTTCAGTGTGCACACCTCCATGTGGACACACTCATTCTAACAGTTCAGTGTGCACACCTCCTTGTGAACACAATCATTCTAATAGTTCAATGTGCACACCTCCATGTGGACACAGTCAATCTAACAGTTCAGTGTGCACACCTCCATGTGGACACACTCATTCTAACAGTTCAGTGTGCAAACTCCATGTCGACACATTCTAACAGTTCAGTGTACACAAATCCATGTGGACACACACATTCTAACAGTTCAGTTTGCACATCTCCATGTGGACACAATCATTGTAACAGTTCAGTGTGCACACCCCCATGTGGACACACTTATTCTAACAGTTCAGTGTGCACACCTCAATGTGGACACAGTCATTCCAACAGTTCAGTGTGCACCCCTCTATGTGGACACACTCATTCTAACAGTTCAGAGTGCATACCTCCCTAGTGACACAGTCATTCTAACAGTTCAGTGTGCACACCTCCAGTGGACACAATTATTCTAATAGTTCAGTGTGCACACCCCCATGTGGACACACTCATTCTAACAGTTCAGTGTGCACACCTCCATGTGGACACACTCATTATTACATTTTAGTGTGCACACCTCCATGTGAACACAATCATTCTAATAATTCAGAGTGCACACCTCCATATGGACACAGTCATTCTAACATTTCAGTGTGCACACCTCCATGTGGACATACTCATTCTAACAGTTCAGGGTGCACACCTCCACAGGGACACACTCTAACAGTTCAGTGTGCATACCTCCATGTGGACTAACTCATTCTAACAGTACATTGTGCACACTTCCATGTGGTCACATTCTAACAGTTCAGTGTGCACACCTCCATGTGGCCACACTCATTCTAACAGTTCAGTGTGCACACCTCCATGTGGGCACACTCATTCTAACAGTTCATTGTGCACACCTCCATGTGGACACACTCAATCTAACAGTTCAGGGTGCACACCTCCATGTGGACACACTCATTCTAACAGTTCAGTGTGCACAACTCCATGTGGGCACACTCATTCTAACAGTTCATTGTGCACACCTCCATGTTGACACACTCATTCTAACAGTTCAGTGTGCACACCTCCACAGGGACACACTCATTCTAACACTTCAGTGTGCACACCTCCATGTGGGCACACTCATTCTAACAGTTCATTGTGCACGCCTGCATGTGGGCACACTCATTCTTACAGTTCAGTGTGCACACCTCCATGTGGACACATTCTAACTGTTCAGTGTGCACACGTCCATGTGGACACACTCATTCTAACAGTTCAGTGTGCACACCTCCATGTGGACTCACTCATTCTAACAGTTCAGTGTGCACACCTCCACAGGGACACACTCATTCTAAGAGATCATTGTGCACTCCTCCATGTGGACACACTCATTCTAACAGTTCAGTCTGCACACCTTCACAGGGACTCACTCATTCTAACACTTCAGTGTGCACACCTCCATGTGGGCACACTCATTCTAACAGTTCAGTGTGCACGCCTCCATGTGGGCACACTCATTCTTACAGTTCAGTGTGCACTCCTCCATGTGGACACATTCTAACAGTTCAGTGTACACAACTCCATGTGGACACACTCATTTTAACAGTTCAGTGTGCACACCTCCATGTGGACACACTCATTCTAACAGTTCAGTGTGCACACCTCCATGTGGACACAGTCATTCTAACAGATCAGTGTGCACACCTCCATGTGGACACACTCATTCTAACAGTTCAGGGTGCACACCTCCACAGGGACGCACTCTAACAGTTCAGTGTGCACACCTCCATGTGGGCACATTCATTCTAACAGTTCAGTGTGCACACCTCCATGTGGACACACTCATTCTAACAGTTCAGAGTGCACACCACCATGTGGACAAATTCTAAGACTTCAGTGTCCACACCTCCATGTGGACACACTCATTCTAACAGTTCAGTGTGCACACCTCCACAGGGACACACTCTAACACTTCAGTGTGCACACCTCCATGTGGACACACTCATTCTAACAGTTCATTGTGCACACCTTTATGTGGACACAGTCATTCTAACAGTTCAGTGTGCACACCTCCATGTGGACACACTCATTCTAACAGTTCAGTGTGCACACCTCCATGTGGACACACTCATTCTAACAGTTCAGGGTGCACACCTCCACAGGGACACACTCTAACAGTTCAGTGTGCACACCTCCATGTGGACACACTCATTCTAACAGTTCAGTGTGCACACCTCAATGTGGACACAGTCAATCTAACAGTTCAGTGTGCACACCTCTATGTGGACACACTCATTCTAACAGTTCAGAGTGCATACTTCCACAGTGACACAGTCATTCTAACAGTTCAGTGTGCACACCTCCATGTGGACACAATTATTCTAATAGTTCAGTGTGCACACCTCCATGTGTACACAGTCATTCTAACAGTTCAGTGTGCACACCTCCATGTGGACACACTCATTCTAACAGTTCAGTGTGCACACCTCCATGTCGACACATTCTAACAGTTCAGTGTACACACATCCATGTGGACACACACATTCTAACAGTTCAGTATGCACATCTCCATGTGGACACAATCATTCTAACAGTTCAGTGTGCACACCTCCATGTGGTCACATTCTAACAGTTCAGTGTTCACACCTCCATGTGGACACACTCATTCTAACAGTTCATTGTGCACACCTCCATGTGGACACAGTCATTGTAACAGTTCAGTGTGCACACCTCCACAGGGACACACTCATTATAACAGTTCAGTGTGCACAACTCCATGTGGACACACTCATTCTAACAGTTCAGTGTGCACACCTCCATGTGGGCACATTCATTCTAACAGTTCAGTGTGCACACCTCCATGTGGACACACTCATTCTAACAGTTCAGAGTGCACACCACCATGTGGACAAATTCTAAGACTTCAGTGTCCACACCTCCCTGTGGACACACTCATTCTAACAGTTCAGTGTGCACACCTCCACAGGGACACACTCTAACAGTTCAGTGTGCACACCTCCATGTGGACACACTCATTCTAACAGTTCATTGTGCACACCTTAATGTGGACACAGTCATTCTACCAGTTCAGTGTGCACACCTCATGCGGACACAATCATTCTAACAGTTCAGTGTGCACACCTCCATGTGGACACACTCATTCTAACAGTTCAGTGTGCACACCTCCTTGTGAACACAATCATTCTAATAGTTCAATGTGCACACCTCCATGTGGACACAGTCAATCTAACAGTTCAGTGTGCACACCTCCATGTGGACACACTCATTCTAACAGTTCAGTGTGCACAACTCCATGTCGACACATTCTAACAGTTCAGTGTACACAAATCCATGTGGACACACACATTCTAACAGTTCAGTTTGCACATCTCCATGTGGACACAATCATTGTAACAGTTCAGTGTGCACACCCCCATGTGGACACACTTATTCTAACAGTTCAGTGTGCACACCTCAATGTGGACACAGTCATTCTAACAGTTCAGTGTGCACCCCTCTATGTGGACACACTCATTCTAACAGTTCAGAGTGCATACCTCCCTAGTGACACAGTCATTCTAACAGTTCAGTGTGCACACCTCCAGTGGACACAATTATTCTAATAGTTCAGTGTGCACACCCCCATGTGGACAAACTCATTCTAACAGTTCAGTGTGCACACCTCCATGTGGTCACATTCTAACAGTTCAGTGTGCACACCTCCATGTGGACACACTCATTATAACATTTTGGTGTGCACACCTCCATGTGAACACAAACATTCTAATAATTCAGAGTGCACACCTCCATATGGACACAGTCATTCTAACATTTCAGTGTGCACACCTCCATGTGGACATACTCATTCTAACAGTTCAGGGTGCACACCTCCACAGGGACACACTCTAACAGTTCAGTGTGCATACCTCCATGTGGACTAACTCATTCTAACAGTACATTGTGCACACTTCCATGTGGTCACATTCTAACAGTTCAGTGTGCACACCTCCATGTGGCCACACTCATTCTAACAGTTCAGTGTGCACACCTCCATGTGGGCACACTCAATCTAACAGTTCATTGTGCACACCTCCATGTGGACACACTCAATCTAACAGTTCAGGGTGCACACCTCCATGTGGACACACTCATTCTAACAGTTCAGTGTGCACAACTCCATGTGGGCACACTCATTCTAACAGTTCATTGTGCACACCTCCATGTTGACACACTCATTCTAACAGTTCAGTGTGCACACCTCCACAGGGACACACTCATTCTAACACTTCAGTGTGCACACCTCCATGTGGGCACACTCATTCTAACAGTTCAGTGTGCACGCCTGCATGTGGGCACACTCATTCTTACAGTTCAGTGTGCACACCTCCATGTGGACACATTCTAACTGTTCAGTGTGCACACGTCCATGTGGACACACTCATTCTAACAGTTCAGTGTGCACACCTCCATGTGGACAAATTCTAACACTTCAGTGTCCACACCTCCATGTGGACTCACTCATTCTAACAGTTCAGTGTGCACACCTCCACAGGGACACACTCATTCTAAGAGATCATTGTGCACACCTCCATGTGGACACACTCATTCTAACAGTTCAGTCTGCACACCTTCACAGGGACTCACTCATTCTAACACTTCAGTGTGCACACCTCCATGTGGGCACACTCATTCTAACAGTTCAGTGTGCACGCCTCCATGTGGGCACACTCATTCTTACAGTTCAGTGTGCACTCCTCCATGTGGACACATTCTAACAGTTCAGTGTACACAACTCCATGTGGACACACTCATTTTAACAGTTCAGTGTGCACACCTCCATGTGGACACACTCATTCTAACAGTTCAGTGTGCACACCTCCATGTGGACACAGTCATTCTAACAGATCAGTGTGCACACCTCCATGTGGACACACTCATTCTAACAGTTCAGGGTGCACACCTCCACAGGGACGCACTCTAACAGTTCAGTGTGCACACCTCCATGTGGGCACATTCATTCTAACAGTTCAGTGTGCACACCTCCATGTGGACACACTCATTCTAACAGTTCAGAGTGCACACCACCATGTGGACAAATTCTAAGACTTCAGTGTCCACACCTCCATGTGGACACACTCATTCTAACAGTTCAGTGTGCACACCTCCACAGGGACACACTCTAACAGTTCAGTGTGCACACCTCCATGTGGACACACTCATTCTAACAGTTCATTGTGCACACCTTTATGTGGACACAGTCATTCTAACAGTTCAGTGTGCACACCTCCATGTGGACACACTCATTCTAACAGTTCAGTGTGCACACCTCCATGTGGACACACTCATTCTAACAGTTCAGGGTGCACACCTCCACAGGGACACACTCTAACAGTTCAGTGTGCACACCTCCATGTGGACACACTCATTCTAACAGTTCAGTGTGCACGCCTCAATGTGGACACAGTCATTCTAACAGTTCAGTGTGCACACCTCTATGTGGACACACTCATTCTAACAGTTCACAGTGCATACTTCCACAGTGACACAGTCATTCTAACAGTTCAGTGTGCACACCTCCATGTGGACACAATTATTCTAATAGTTCAGTGTGCACACCTCCATGTGTACACAGTCATTCTAACAGTTCAGTGTGCACACCTCCATGTGGACACACTCATTCTAACAGTTCAGTGTGCACACCTCCATGTCGACACATTCTAACAGTTCAGTGTACACACATCCATGTGGACACACACATTCTAACAGTTCAGTATGCACATCTCCATGTGGACACAATCATTCTAACAGTTCAGTGTGCACACCTCCATGTGGTTACATTCTAACAGTTCAGTGTTCACACCTCCATGTGGACACACTCATTCTAACAGTTCATTGTGCACACCTCCATGTGGACACAGTCATTCTAACAGTTCAGTGTGCACACCTCCACAGGGACACACTCATTATAACAGTTCAGTGTGCACAACTCCATGTGGACACACTCATTCTAACAGTTCAGTGTGCACACCTCCATGTGGGCACATTCATTCTAACAGTTCAGTGTGCACACCTCCATGTGGACACACTCATTCTAACAGTTCAGAGTGCACACCACCATGTGGACAAATTCTAAGACTTCAGTGTCCACACCTCCATGTGGACACACTCATTCTAACAGTTCAGTGTGCACACCTCCACAGGGACACACTCTAACAGTTCAGTGTGCACACCTCCATGTGGACACACTCATTCTAACAGTTCATTGTGCACACCTTAATGTGGACACAGTCATTCTACCAGTTCAGTGTGCACACCTCATGCGGACACAATCATTCTAACAGTTCAGTGTACACACCTCCACAGGGACACACTCATTCTAACAGTTCAGTGTGCACACCTCTTTGTGGACACACTCATTCTAACAGTTCAGAGTGCATACCTCCACTGTGACACAGTCATTCTAACAGTTCAGTGTGCAAAACTCCATGTGGACACAATTATTCTCATAGTTCACTGTGCACACCTCCATGTGGACACACTCATTCTAACAGTTCAGTGTGCACACCTCCATGTGGACACACTCATTCTAACAGTTCAGTGTGCACACCTCCATGTGCACACAGTCATTCTAACAGTTCAGTGTGCACACCTCCATGTGGACACACTCATTCTAACAGTACAGAGTGCATACCTCCACAGGGACACAGTCATTCTAACAGTTCAGTGTGCACACCTCCATGTGGACGCAATTATTCTAATAGTTCAGTGTGCACACCTCCATGTGGACACACTCATTCTAACAGTTCAGTGTGCACACCTCCATGTGGACACACTCATTCTAACAGTTCAGTGTGCACACCTCCATGTGGACACAGTCATTCTAACAGTTCAGTGTGCACACCTCTATGTGGACACACTCATTCTAACAGTTCAGTGTGCACACCTCCATGTGGACACACTCATTCTAACAGTTCAGGGTGCACACCTCCACAGGGACACACACTAACAGTTCAGTGTACACACATCCATGTGGACACACTCATTCTAACAGTTCAGTGTGCACACCTCAATGTGGACACAGTCATTCTAACAGATCAGTGTGCACACCTCTATGTGGACACACTCATTCTAACAGTTCAGAGTGCATACTTCCACAGTGACACAGTCATTCTAACAGTTCAGTGTGCACACCTCCATGTGGACACAGTCATTCTAATAGTTCAGTGTGCACACCTCCATGTGGACACACTCATTCTAACAGTTCAGTGTGCACACCTCCATGTCGACACATTCTAACAGTTCAGTGTACACATATCCATGTGGACACACACATTCTAACAGTTCAGTATGCACATCTCCATGTGGACACAATCATTCTAACAGTTCAGTGTGCACACCTCCATGTGGTCACATTCTAACAGTTCAGTGTGCACACCTCCATGTGGACACACTCATTCTAACAGTTCATTGTGCACACCTCCATGTGGACACAGTCATTCTAACAGTTCAGTGTGCACACCTCCACAGGGACACACTCATTATAACAGTTTAGTGTGCACACCTCCATGTGGACACAATCATTCTAAAAGTTCAGTGTGGACACCTCCATGTGGGCACACTCATTCTAACAGTTCAGTGTGCACACCTCCATGTGGACACACTCATTCTAACAGTTCAGTGTGCACACCTCCATGTTGACAAATTCTAACACTTCTGTGTCCACACCTCCATGTGGACATACTCATTCTAACAGTTCAGTGTGCACACCTCCACAGAGACACACTCATTCTAAGAGATCATTGTGCACAACTCCATGTGGACACACTCATTCTAACAGTTCAGTGTGCACACCTCCACAGGGACACACTCATTCTAACAATTCAGTGTGCACACCTCCATGTGGGCACACTTATTCTAACAGTTCAGTGTGCACGCATCCATGTGGGCACACTCATTCTTACAGTTCAGTGTGCACTCCTCCATGTGGACACATTCTAACAGTTCAGTGTGCACAACTCCATGTGGACACACTCATTCTAACAGTTCAGTGTGCACACCTCCATGTGGACACACTCATTCTAACAGTTCAGTGTGCTCACCTCCATGTGGACACGCTCATTCTAACAGTTCATTGTGCACACCTCCATGTGGACACACTCATTCTAACAGTTCAGGCTGCACACCTACACAGGGACACACTCTAACAGTTCAGTGTGCACATTTCCATGTGGACACACTCATTCTAACAGTTCATTGTGCACACCTCAATGTGGACACAGTCGTTCTAACAGTTCAGTGTGCACACCTCCAAGTGGGCACATTAATTCTAACAGTTCAGTGTGCACACCTCCACAGGGACACACTCATTATAACAGTTCAGTGTGCGCACCTCCACAGGGACACACTCTAACAGTTCAGTGTGCATACCTCCATGTGGACTAACTCATTCTAACAGTACAGTGTGCACACTTCCATGTGGTCACATTCTAACAGTTCAGTGTGCACACCTCCATGTGGCCACACTCATTCTAACAGTTCAGTGTGCACACCTCCATGTGGGCACACTCATTCTAACAGTTCATGTGGACACCTCCATGTGGACACACTCATTCTAACAGTTCGGTGTGCACACCTCCATGTGGACACACTCATTCTAACAGTTCAGTGTGCACAACTCATTGTGGGCACACTCATTCTAACAGTTCATTGTGCACACCTCCATGTTGACACACTCATTCTAACAGTTCAGTGTGCACACCTCCACAGGGACACACTCATTCTAACACTTCAGTGTGCACACCTCAATGTGGGCACACTCATTCTAACAGTTCATTGTGCACGCCTGCATGTGGGCACACTCATTCTTACATTTCAGTGTGCACACCTCCATGTGGACACATTCTAACTGTTCAGTGTGCACACCTCCATGTGGACACACTCATTCTAACAGTTCAGTGTGCACACCTCCATGTGGACACACTCATTCTAACAGTTCAGTGTGCACAACTCCATGTGGACACAGTCATTCTAACAGTTCAGTGTGCACACCTCCATGTGGACACAATCATTCTAACAGTTCACGGTGCACACCTTCACAGGGACACACTCTAACAGTTCAGTGTGCACACCTCCATGTGGACACACTCATTCTAACAGTTCAGTGTGCACACCTCAATGTGGGCACAGGCATTCTAACAGTTCAGTGTGCACACCTCTATGTGGTCTCACTCATTCTAACAGTTCAGAGTGCATACCTCCACAGTGACACAGTCATTCTAACAGTTCAGTGTGCACACCTCCATGTGGACACAATTATTCTAATAGTTCAGTGTGCACACCTCCATGTGTACACAGTCATTCTAACAGTTCAGTGTGCACACCTCCATGTGGACACACTCATTCTAACAGTTCATTGTGCACACCTCCATGTGGACACACTCATTCTAACAGTTCAGTGTTCAAACCTCCTTGTGAACACAATCATTCTAATAGTTCAATGTGCACACCTCCAAGTGGACACAGTCAATCTAACAGTTTAGTGTGCACACCTCCATGTGGACACACTCATTCTAACAGTTCAGTGTGCACACCTCCATGTCGACACATTCTAACAGTTCAGTGTACACACATCCATGTGGACACACACATTCTAACAGTTCAGTATGCACATCTCCATGTGGACACAATCATTCTAACAGTTCAGTTTGCACACCTCCATGTGGACACACTCATTCTAACAGTTCAGTGTGAACACCTCAATGTGGACACAGTCATTCTAATAGTTCAGTGTGCACACCTCTATGTGGACACACTCATTCTAAAAGTTCAGAGTGCATACCTCCCTAGTGACACAGTCATTCTAACAGTTCAGTGTGCATACCTCCATGTGGACACAATTATTCTAATAGTTCAGTGTGCACACCTCCATGTGGACACACTCATTCTAACAGTTCAGTGTGCACACCTCCATGTGGACACACTCATTCTAACAGTTCAGTGTGCACACCTCCATGTCGACACATTCTAACAGTTCAGTGTACACACATCCATGTGGACACACTCATTCTAACAGTTCAGTGTGCACACCTCCATGTGGACACATTCTAACAGTTCAGTATGCACATCTCCATGTGGACACAAACATTCTAACAGTTCAGTGTGCACACCTCCATGTGGTCACATTCTAACAGTTCAGTGTGCACACCTCCATGTGGACACACTCATTCTAACAGTTCATTGTGCACACCTCCATGTGGACACAGTCATTATAACAGTTCAGTGTGCACACCTCTACAGGGACACACTCATTATAACAGTTTAGTGTGCACACCTCCATGTGGACACACTCATTCTAACAGTTCAGTGTGCACACCTCCATGTGGGCACACTCATTCTAACAGTTCAGTGTGCACACCTCCATGTGGACACACTCATTCTAACAGTTCAGTGTGCACACCTCTATGTTGACAAATTCTAACACTTCTGTGTCCACACATCCATGTGGACACACTCATTCTAACAGTTCAGTGTGCACACCTCCACAGAGACACACTCATTCTAAGAGATCATTGTGCACACCTCCATGTGGACACACTCATTCTAACAGTTCAGTGTGCACACCTCCACAGGGACACACTCATTCTAACACTTCAGTGTGCACACCTCCATGTGGGCACACTTATTCTAACAGTTCAGTGTGCACGCATCCATGTGGGCACACTCATTCTTACAGTTCAGTGTGCACTCCTCCATGTGGACACATTCGAACAGTTCAGTGTGCACAACTCCAAGTGGACACACTCATTCTAACAGTTCAGTGTGCACACATCCATGTGGACACACTCATTCTAACAGTTCAGTGTGCAAACCTCCATGTGGACACGCTCATTCTAACAGTTCAGTGTGCACACCTCCATGTGGACACACTCATTCTAACAGATCAGGGTGCACACCTCCACAGGGACACACTCTAACAGTTCAGTGTGCACACCTCCATGTGGACACACTCATTCTAACAGTTCATTGGGCACACCTCAATGTGGACACAGTCATTCTAACAGTTCAGTGTGCACACCTCATGCGGACACAATCATTCTAACAGTTCAGTGTGCACACCTCCACAGGGACACACTCATTCTAAAAGTTCAGTGTGCACACCTCCAAGTGGGCACATTAATTCTAACAGTTCAGTGTGCACACCTCCACAGGGACACACTCATTATAACAGTTCAGTGTGCACACCTCCATGTGGAGACACTCATTCTAACAGTTCAGTGTGCACACCTCCATGTGGACACACTCATTCTAACAGTTCAGTGTGCACTCCTCCAAGTGGGCACATTCATTCTAACAGTTCAGTGTGGACGCCTCCATGTGGGCACACTCATTCTTACAGTTCAGTGTGCACACCACCATGTGGACACATTCTAACAGTTCAGTGTGCACACCTCCATGTGGACACACTCATTCTAACAGTTCAGTGTGCACACCTCCACAGGGACACACTCATTATAACACTTCAGTGTGCACACCTCAATGTGGGCACACTCATTCTAACAGTTCATTGTGCACGCCTGCATGTGGGCACACTCATTCTTATATTTCAGTGTGCACACCTCCATGTGGACACATTCTAACTGTTCAGTGTGCACACCTCCATGTGGACACATGACCCGTCCCGCGGGCCACGTTATTTGATGAGACCCGAGGAGGCACCTCCTGAAAGATCAATGGGGGTGAGAGAGAAAGGAGACCAGGCGCGTAAAGGAAGACAAAGTCAGTCTGAGTTGCGTCAAGGTCTCGTTTATTGCAAGGGGAATCGGGTTTATATATGCTAGGAGCTAGGAGAAGTAGATAGGGGTATGGAAAGTTACTAGGAGGAAGTTAGGGTAAGGTAGGGTTCAGGAAAAGGTCTCTTTGTTCCAGGGCCTGATCAACGGACCATACAGCAAACCATTATGTTTCAGGGAGTAGATCAAAAGGTACATACTGTGGTTTTGTTGAAAAATGGTTGCTATTGAAACTGTTAACGGAAGATTGGGTACACTGCTTTTTCGAAGAATGGTTGCTATTGAAACTGTTAACGGAAGATTGGGTACACTGCTTTTTCCCATGAGAATCAGTTAGGCTACTTGGCTCCTGACAATTCCCCCTTCTTTCTATAAAATGGCCAAAGCAGGCTTTGGTCATAAATCGAGAGGGCCCCTGTCTTAGGCTATATGGGGTGCAGTCCTGTCTGGCAACGTGCCATGTTGAGCCGGTCTCTGGCGACCTCTGTACGTTGTGCTCCCAGCACAGGCCCCATACTATTCCCGTCATTGAGTACCCTCTAGCTTTTAGTTATAGGGGTTTTAGGTTCGTAGGCCACTGAACCTGAGCCTTTCACCTGTTTCAATAGTTTCCTCTCGAGTTTCTGTCCGATGGTAATGTACTGAAACAGTTTTTGATAGGGCCGAATCGATCTGATTTTTGATGAATTGTGTTAGTCGTTGAAAAGCCCAAGGACCAAAGGTGAGGAGGAGAAGGAAAATGATCAAGGGGGCCAGGAGGGTGGGGATCAGAGTAGAAAGCCAAGGGGACCCCTTTAGCCAACCCTCAAACCAATTGTTTTGATTTTCAAAATCACGTTTTCTTTGTGCTAATCTTTCTCTTAATTTCTCCATTGATTCTCTAACTACCCCAGTGTGATCAGCATAAAAGCAGCATTCTTCCTTCAAGGCTGCACATAAACCTCCCTCCTTTAAAAATAGTAAATCCAGACCTCTTCTATTTTGTAACACAACCTCAGAGAGCGAGGTTAAAGACTTCTCCAGGGCAGAAATAGATCTTTCTATGGCCTCTAGGTCAGTAGTCATAGCCATTTGTAACTGCATAAGGTGGTTGCTCTGCATGAGGGCAGCAGTTCCTGTACCAACTCCTGCAGCAATGCCTCCAATACCTAACAATAGGGCAATAGTCATAGACACAGGTTCTCGAGTGTATCTGCCTCTCTGCTCAAAGAATTTCATCACTGAGCTTTCTTGATGATAAGTGACACGAGGCCATAACTGGACCATCACACAAAATTCATGGGAATCATCAAATATCTGAGCAGATATGCAAGGGGTCAATCCTGTGTTACAGGCCCAGTAGGACCCGTTGGGTGCTTCAAGATAATAGCTTCCTTTATAGGGTGTCAGAGTTTGTTTACAGAGGTGACTATGGGTTGATGGAATCTTGCCCAAACAAGAACCTTGTCCGGAGACTTCAGGGAGTGTTAGTTTATGTGGCTTAGTCTGACACCTATTGCTCGGGGAAGTTAGGTTATTGGCAGTAGACTGAAAGGCGATTCCTTCATAATAAGGGGGACTGGAGGTAAGGCAGAGCCAGCAACCCAAGGTTCTGTTTGGATTTGTGGCATTTAGGGCCAGATAAGCTCCCTGGACCAAATTAAACAATCTATCTCCTGTTCCTCCAAAAGGAGTAAGGAGAGTGTCATTGCTGGAGTCTACGATGGTAGTCACAGTGCCTATATGGTAGGGAAAGGGACGAGGATGAGGTGAGGGGGAAGGAGGTGATGGCACCTTTTCATGATTGGAGGGAACTTTTTGGTCAGAGAGAACTACATTGGGTCCTACCGACTGTGGGTACAGGTTTTCTATTGTTAGCAAGATCTTGAAAATGACTCCTTTATCTGTACCATCAAGATACCAGCGGAGT
Organism: Peromyscus eremicus; assembly: GCF_949786415.1. Lineage (NCBI taxonomy): Eukaryota > Metazoa > Chordata > Mammalia > Rodentia > Cricetidae > Peromyscus > Peromyscus eremicus. Next base: position 210,094 of record NW_026734690.1, on the reverse strand, counting down.
CCCCATGTTTTTCCTGAGGGCCATTCTCGATTCGCCCTACCCTGAGGGGTGAAGGTTATGTTTAAAGGTAATGATAGCCCTGGATTATAGGCTGTCCCAGTATAGGGGCCAAAGCAAAAACGTCTATTCGTGCTAGGCTTACTGTATCCCCTTGTAACTGAAATAAGGTCCCAAGATGAAGTTGGTTTCCAGTAAGCTGCCCCTGTAGTTTCACAACCCCATCGAGCACAAAAGAAGGTCTTGAATCCTCCACATCTAGCAGCCGTGGCTCGGCTTCTACCATCCTTAGGGCAGACATAAAAGTCAGATTGTGCTAACCTACAACGAGCTGTAGGACTAACACAGCCTGGGGCAGTCATCATGGCAGGGTCATTATCATGGAATGTCCCACAAGGGCTTGTCCAAGTGGTTTTAGGACTATGAGGAAATTGATTGCAGTTTGGAATCGTTTGAATCCCTGTACCATTTAACTGGTGTTGGCCAATAGTAGGTATATCCCAAGAATTCAATCCTGCAGCCAGCTGACAGAAGTCAGGAGTGAGTGATGGCCACCAGGAATAGGGAGCATGGTTTGCAGTAATGCTCCAGACCTCCTCCCCTGTTACTGTGAAAATTCGCCAGGTAAGCTTTTTAATAGCATGGGGGCTTTCCTTGGAGATGCAGGAGAGGGGAAGGGGGAAGAGTAGTAAGCAAACGATGAAGCAGGGGTTGGTTTTCCAAGGCTCGCGATGAACAGGTCCTGCCATTGAGATGTCCGTGGCTCCCTTTATTTTCCAAGCTGGAGGCATTTCTGAAAGAAAAAGAGAGAATTTTGTCTCAGGATTGTGTCCTGGACATAACAGTTATTTTTTCCTTAATCTAGGGAGGCAATCTGTGTAGAGTAAAGCTTAATCAGTCTTTCTGGTAGCCAACGAGCCCCATTTTCCTTGGAGTCATAAATACATGCAGACCCCTTTCCCCAGATTATAACTGGATCAGGACCATTCCATATTCCAGTTATTGGATCTTTCCAAAGGGCCTGCGCATATCCTTGTTTGGTTTCTGGGTGCCAGTGTCGCTCAGCCGCAGATTTTCCAAAAGCGTCCAATGTCAGAAAATTTAATACGAATAGGGCATGAGAAAGCAGAGCTTTGTGGTTTCCCTTAAGGGGAAATAATGTCTCTTGTGAGCTAAGTTTATTAAGAGTATTTTTTAAAGTTTGGTGAGCTCTCTCCACGATACCTTGGCCTTGAGGGTTATAGGATATTCCAGTGATATGTTTAATTCCTAATTGTAAACAAAATTGTCTAAATTTGCTACTAGTATATCCTGGACCATTATCAGTTTTTATACATTTCGGCTGACCCAGCACTGTGAAGACATGTAACATATGATTGATAACATCTTTGGTGGCTTCTCCACTATGAGCAGAGGCACAAATAAATCCACTGAAGGTATCTACAGTAACATGTATAAACTTTAATTTGCCAAAAGAAGGAACATGGGTGACATCCATCTGCCATAGTTGTCCAGGAATAAGCCCTCTGGGGTTTACTCCATAATGAGGTTCAGGTAAGAGCATCAGGCAATTTTTACAGCTTTTTACAATTTCCCTAGCCTGTTCTCTAGTGATTGAGAACCTTAGTCTCAAAGTTTGAGCATTGAGGTGATGAAGGCGGTGCGCCTCACGAGCAGCTGCTACCTGATCATGTTCCAAATGAGAAATCAAGATAGAACGTGTAGCAGAATCGGCAAGTTCATTTCCCTGAGCTAGGGGTCCAGGTAGGCCTGTGTGGGCACGAATATGGCCAACATAAAAGGGTAGCGACCTTTGTCGGATTAATTTTTGTAATTCAGAAAACATTTGGAAGGTGGGAGTAATGGGTTGGATTATTGGGACCATTTCTAAAGCCTGTAAAGCCCCTACCACATATCTACTGTCTGAATACAAATTAAAGGAACAATCTTCAAAATTTTTAAAGACAGCAAGGGCAGCATATAGCTCCACCAGCTGAGCTGACTTAAAAGGGGTTGTCATAACATTCTTTTGGCCATTGAGGACATAAGCAGCTTTACCATTGCTTGACCCATCTATGAAAAGCACAGGGGAGTCCGGGATGGGCTCCATTCGGGTATTTTTAAGAAAAACAAAAGAAGTAAGGGAGAAGAATTGTAGGAGTTTGTTACTGGGCATCTGTGTGTCAAGTTTCCCTTCATAGGTGCAGACAAGAATGGCCCAGTCAGGACTGCGGGTGCATAACCATTCAAGTTGCTCTTTATCATATGGCATAACAATCATATCAGGGTCATGTCCAAAGTATCGAGTGGAGGCTTTTATTCCTAACATTATCGATTGGCAAACCAGGGAAGGATAAGTAGGAAGGATTTTTCTTTTAGTAACAGGAAGATGTACCCACAGTAAAGGTACGGACTCTTGCCAAAGCAGGCCTGTAGGGGCAAAATCTGTAGAAAAGATGATCAAATACAATGGGAGAGTTGGGTCAAAATATCCCGTGTGTTGTTGAGTGATGGCCGTTTCAACCTTTTGTAACACCCTCTCTGCCTCCACCGTAAGGTATCTAGGGGATTGAGGGTCAGAGTCTCCTTTGAGGATATCCTCAAGGGGGCGTAACTCTCCCTTGGTTATTTTTAAATAGGGTCGCAGCCAATTGATATCCCCTAAAAGCTTTTGAAAATCATTGAGACAACGAAGTGTATCTTTTCTAATCTGGATTTTTTGTGTATAGAGGAGGTCCGGGTGTAACTCGAACCCTAAAAACAGGAAGGGGTATTGGGTTTGTATCTTCTCTGGAGCTATATGAAATCCTCGGTCCTGAAGTGTGATAATTATCTTTTGAGCTACATTTTGTGTTTTTTCTTCAGATTTTCCTGCTATTAACAAATCATCCATATAATGTATAATATAAACTTCAGGGTACTGGACCCTCACTGGATCTATAGACTGAGCTACATACTTTTGACATAACGTAGGGGAATTGGCCATTCCTTGGGGCAATACTCTCCATTGAAATCGAGGGTTAGGCCCAACGTGATTCACAACAGGTATAGAAAAGGCAAAGCGTTTGCAATCCAGAGGATGCAGGGGGATAGAGAAAAAACAATCTTTAATATCTATGACTATCTTAAAATATTTTTTTGGAATGGCCACAGGGGATGGCAACCCAGGCTGTAACGCTCCCATGGGGACCATGGTTTTGTTTACTTCCCTGAGATCCTGCAATAGCCTCCATTTTCCTGTCTTTTTCTTTATCACAAAAATGGGAGTATTCCATGGAGATGTGGAAGGTTCAAGATGCCCTTGTTTTAACTGTTCCTGCACCAACTGAAGGGCAGCCTGTACCTTTTCTTGAGGCATTGACCACTGATCTATCCAAACCGGATCATCTGACTTCCAAGTTATTTTATCGGCTTGGCGTGCAGGAGGAACAGTGGTCCTTAGGAAAAAAGGTCTGTCCCCAATCCCCTTTTATCCAGCTTAGGGGTGAGCATGATGGGCTGAGTTCGTCCTTGTTCAAACTTCCCCAACCCTTTGCCAGGCAAAAAGCCTGTCTTTAACATCATTTGGGTCACTTTATCATTGGGACTCATCATAATAACCCCCATTTGTGTCAAAATGTCTCTTCCCCACAGGTTGGTTGGCAACCCCTCAACTATAAAGGGCCTTATTGTTCCAGTATTTCCCTCAGGGTCTTTCCATTTTAAAAATTTAGAGCTTTGTAATGTATTTTGAATTTGGCCTATTCCCTTTAAATGTGTGGCAGTGGGTTCCAGTGGCCATGAATCAGGCCAGTATTTTTTTGCTATAATGGTGGCATCAGCGCCTGTATCAAGAATCCCCGAAAATTGCTTCCCCTCCAAGGAGAGGTTGAGTATAGGCCGGCCCTCCGTTAATTGTTGTACCCAAAATATATCTGAAGATCCTGGTGTTGAGTGACCACGAGTTGGACCCTTATGGGGGAATTGTCCAACCATTGGGAGAGGAAGGGCCTGTGCGATGCGGTGGCCTGCGGGGATGGTGATAGGACCCCGAGAAGCCATGGCCAGGCATTTTATCTCTCCTTGATAATCAGCATCTACTATGGAGGGAACAATGGAGAGCCCTTGTAATGAGCTGGAGACTCGGCCTATAATTAGGAAGAACATACCAGGTGGGGGAGGGCCAAGGACCCCAGTTTCTATAATCACTGTGCCCTCTTCCGGAGTTACAACCCGGGTGGTGGGGGAACAGAGGTCCAATCCTGCACTTCCTGGTGTGGCTCGGGATAGGCCTGAGGAAGCTGAGCCAAGGCTGTCTGGGGCAGCGGGGTCCCCTGTTCCTGATTGTTGCGGAAGGGGTTGTTGGGATTTACACGGGGTTGTAATGGATGGGTGGGGCCCCGAAACGGGCCCCGCATCCCGTTTCCCGATACCGCAGACAATGGCTGGCCATTAATATCAGTCCTGGAATGGCAGTCTTTGACCCAATGTCGCCCCCTTTTGCATCGAGGGCAGAGCCCTGGGGATAGATTGTTTAGATTATTATTAAAAGAGGATCCTTCACCTTGGGTGCCAGGGCACTCTCTGGCGAAATGTCCTGGGCGCCCGCATTTGAAACAGCTCTTGACTCCATAATTTGGCCCTCTAATGGGCACCTGAAGCACAGCACCTATGGCCATATTAATGGATTTAGAGATCTTATGATCAAAGGAGTCTACCTCATTACATAGCTTGATCATGCCATTGAGATCCATGGCCTTAGTTTTGCCTCTTAAGGCTGCTCTGCAGGCTGCATTGGCATTTTCTATGGCCAATTGTTTAACCATAATATTTTCCAACCCATCATCTCCCAGGATTCGTTCAGCCGCTTCTAGTAGCCTGGCAATGAACTGGGCGTAAGGTTCATTGGTGCCTTGGACTATCTTAGACAGGGAAGTAGTGGCTGTCCCTGGTGCAGGCACAGCCCGCCAGGCAGCCATCGCTGCCTGGGCTGTTTGTACCAGAAGCCCTGCTGGGAGTTTTTGTTGCTTTTCCTCTGTGGCATACTTGCCCCTTCCCGTAATTTTATCTGAAGACCATGAGGCCGTCTGGGAGCCTTTTTTATTTATGACAGCCTGTGTTTCAGCTCTATCTATAAATTCAGCCTTCCAGGTCAAAAATTGACTTCGAGTTAACACTGACTGTACCACTTTGTTCCATTCATGAGGCAACAAATTGCCCCCCTGAGCCAGTCCTTCAAGGACTGAAATTGTGAAGGGGGCGTTGATACCATAATTTTTCACTGCTGAATGCAAATCTTTTAAATGCCTGATTTTTAGTTTTCTATATATGACCTGGCCATTAGTACCACCCCCCTGTTCCTCCGCTAGGCCTTCCTCCTCCCCTTCGGAGGCTGAGGCGCCTTGCTCTGCACCCTCAGCGTCCTCATTATCATCCTGAGTGGTGTCAACTTGTCCCCCCGCATCCTGGGACTGAGTACCGGAGCGGGTCATTACCGGGAAGGAGAGAGAAACGGTGGGCAGTGTCTTTTTGATTTTTTCTACTTTTGGTTTGGCCTTCGACTGGGAGTCTGAGTGATGGGAATTACCGGAGGCGTTGGGAAGGGTGGTGTTGGCCTCTCCTGTAAGGTCAGCTTGTAACTCCTGTATCTGTTGGGCAAGATCCCTCAACTCTCTTTTCATAGAAAGAACATTTTTTAAATTGGTGATCTGGTTTAGAAAAGATTCCTTGGCCTCTAAGAGACCCTGCATTCCTGGTATAGTACAGCCCATCTGTCCCAGCACTGTTTCTCTATGAGTAGGGGCCTTCAGGGCGTTAGGAATAGGAGGGACATAGGGAGGCAGGGGGGGCCAACGAAGGCGCCTTTCACCAAACAGAACCTGGGACTGAGTAAAAGGAGAGGGGTCATATCTTTCTTTTTCATAGCGCGCTGCTTCCTCTCCCAAGCTTACTTCAGACGAGGGGTCAAGCCATTCATCACCTGACACATTTTTATAAATGACAGGGTAGATCTTTTTACAAGATTGAGCGGCAGTGGGTGGCTTTAGTAGGGGGGGTGTTAACTCATTAGGGACAGGCTCATCGATAAGAGAGGGGGCACGCGAGACCGGGGCGGCTGCAGGGTCGCCCGTGATCTCGATGTTCTTTTGAGCCTCTGTTAGGGGGGAAGCGGCCGTTTTTGTTTTACTTTCATTTTTTAACGGAGTGGCCGCCGCACCTCCAGACTCATTATCGGGAGTCAGGCAGGGGGAGTCTGAGAGAAGATCCTCTGCAAGGGCTAGTAAATGTGAAACACGCCCGTCTCCCTCTGCTTCCTTTAGAACATCTCTAATCACACCATAAAAACTAAAAAAGGCATCGGGGACATTTTCCCCATCTCTAAGTAATTTATTAATATCTTTCCCAACCTTGTTCCAAGTCAAAGGGTGAATTCCTGGTCCATCAATCACTAACCAGGGACACTTCTCCTCCACATATTGAAAGAACTTTATTAAATCCTTTTTTTTAACTCTTAATCCTCTCTCCCGAAGATTCCCTTTCATCTCCTTTAAAAAAATAGCCTCTTTAGATAAATTTTTTCCCATTGATCGATTGGACGACACTTACCTCAAGACTCTCCCGCGTTGCACGAGTGATGCGGTCCGGGCGTCTCTACCCTAATTCTCTCCGGGGCCCCTTCTGTTATCCGTCGTCCGGTAGGTCACCGTGCCTCGAGCCCCACGTTCGGGCGCCACTTGACCCGTCCCGCGGGCCACGTTATTTGATGAGACCCGAGGAGGCACCTCCTGAAAGATCAATGGGGGTGAGAGAGAAAGGAGACCAGGCGCGTAAAGGAAGACAAAGTCAGTCTGAGTTGCGTCAAGGTCTCGTTTATTGCAAGGGGAATCGGGTTTATATATGCTAGGAGCTAGGAGAAGTAGATAGGGGTATGGAAAGTTACTAGGAGGAAGTTAGGGTAAGGTAGGGTTCAGGAAAAGGTCTCTTTGTTCCAGGGCCTGATCAACGGACCATACAGCAAACCATTATGTTTCAGGGAGTAGATCAAAAGGTACATACTGTGGTTTTGTTGAAAAATGGTTGCTATTGAAACTGTTAACGGAAGATTGGGTACACTGCTTTTTCGAAGAATGGTTGCTATTGAAACTGTTAACGGAAGATTGGGTACACTGCTTTTTCCCATGAGAATCAGTTAGGCTACTTGGCTCCTGACAGACACACTCATTCTAACAGTTCAGTGTGCACACCTCCATGTGGACACACTCATACTAACAGTTCAGTGTGCACAACTCCATGTGGACACAGTCATTCTAACAGTTCAGTGTGCACACCTCCATGTGGACACACTCATTCTAACAGTTCAGGGTGCACACCTTCACAGGGACACACTCTAACAGTTCAGTGTGCACACCTCCATATGGACACACTTATTCTAACAGTTCAGTGTGCACACCTCAATGTGGACACAGGCATTCTAACAGTTCAGTGTGCACACCTCCATGTGGTCTCACTCATTCTAACAGTTCAGTGTGCACACCTCCACAGGAACACACTCTAACAGTTCAGTGTGCACACTTCCATGTGGACACACTCATTCTAACAGTTCATTGTGCACACCTTAAGGTGGACACAGTCATTCTAACAATTCAGTGTGCACACCTCATGCGGACACAATCATTCTAACAGTTCAGTGTGCACACCTCCACAGGGACACACTCATTCTAACAGTTCAGTGTGCACACCTCTTTGTGGACACACTCATTCTAACAGTTCAGAGTGCATACCTCCACAGTGACACAGTCATTCTAACAGTTCAGTGTGCACACCTCCATGTGGACACAATTATTCTAATAGTTCATTGTGCACACTTCCATGTGTACACAGTCATTCTAACAGTTCAGTGTGCCCACCTCCATGTGGACACACTCATTCTAACAGTTAATTGTGCACACCTCCATGTGGACACACTCATTCTAACAGTTCAGTGTTCACACCTCCTTGTGAACACAATCATTCTAATTGTTCAATGTGCACACCTCCAAGTGGACACAGTCAATCTAACAGTTCAGTGTGCACACCTCCATGTCGACACATTCTAACAGTTCAGTGTACACACATCCATGTGGACACACACATTCTAACAGTTCAGTATGCACATCTCCATGTGGACACAATCATTCTAACAGTTCAGTGTGCACAACTCCATGTGGACACACTCATTCTAACAGTTCAGTGTGAACACCTCAATGTGGACACAGGCATTCTAACAGTTCAGTGTGCACACCTCTATGTGGACACACTCATTCTAACAGTTCAGAGTGCATACCTCCCTAGTGACACAGTCATTCTAACAGTTCAGTGTGCATACCTCCATGTGGACACAATTATTCTAATAGTTCAGTGTGCACACCTCCATGTGGACACACTCATTCTAACAGTTCAGTGTGCACACCTCCATGTGGACACACTCATTCTAACAGTTAAGTGCGCACACCTCCATGTGAACACAATCATTCTAATAGTTCAATGTGCACACCTCCATGTGGACACAGTCAATCTAACAGTTCAGTGTGCACACCTCCACAGGGACACACTAATTCTAACAGTTCAGTGTGCACACCTCCATGTCGACACATTCTAAAAGTTCAGTGTACACACCTCCATGTAAGCACACTCATTCTAACAGTTCAGTGTGCACACTTTCATGTGGACACAATCATTCTAACAGTTCAGTGTGCACACCTCCATGTGGACACACTCATTCTAACAGTTCAGTGTGCACACCTCCATGTGGACACACTCATTCTAACAGTTCCGTGTGCACACCTCCATGTGGTCACATTCTAACAGTTCAGTGTGCACACCTCCATGTGGCCACACTCATTCTAACAGTTCATTGTGCACACCTCCATGTGGACACAGTCATTCTAACAGTTCAGTGTGCACACCTCCACAGGGACACACTCATTATAACAGTTTAGTGTGCACACCTCCATGTGGACACACTCATTCTAACAGTTCAGTGTGCACACCTCCATGTGGGCACACTCATTCTAACAGTTCAGTGTGCACGCATCCATGTGGGCACACTCATTCTTACAGTTCAGTGTGCACTCCTCCATGTGGACACATTCTAACAGTTCAATGTGCACAACTCCATGTGGACACACTCATTCTAACAGTTCAGTGTGCACACCTCCATGTGTACACACTCATTCTAACAGTTCAGTGTGCAAACCTCCATGTGGACACGCTCATTCTAACAGTTCAGTGTGCACACCTCCATGTGGACACACTCATTCTAACAGTTCATTGTGCACACCTCCACAGGGACACACTCTAACAGTTCAGTGTGCACATTTCCATGTGGACACACTCATTCTAACAGTTCATTGTGCACACCTCAATGTGGACACAGTCATTCTAACAGTTCAGTGTGCACACCTCATGCGGACACAATCATTCTAACAGTTCAGTGTGCACACCTCCACAGGGACACACTCATTCTAACAGTTCAGTGTGCACACCTCCAAGTGGGCACATTAATTCTAACAGTTCAGGGTGCACACCTCCACAGGGACACACTCATTATAACAGTTCAGTGTGCACACCTCCATGTGGAGACACTCATTCTAACAGTTCAGTGTGCACACCTCCATGTGGACACACTCATTCTAACAGTTCAGTGTGCACACCTCCATGTGGACAAATTCTAACACTTCAGTGTCCACACCTCCATGTGGACACACTCATTCTAACAGTTCAGTGTGCACACTTCCACAGGGACACACTCATTCTAACACTTCAGTGTGCACACCTCCATGTGGGCACATTCATTCTAACAGTTCAGTGTGGACGCCTCCATGTGGGCACACTCATTATTACAGTTCAGTGTGCACACCACCATGTGGACACATTCTAACAGTTCAGTGTGCACACCTCCATGTGGACACACTCATTCTAACAGTTCAGTGTGCACACATCCATGTGGACACACTCATTCTAACAGTTCAGTGTGCACACCTCCACGTGGACACAGTCATTCTAACAGTTCAGTGTGCACACCTCCATGTGGACACACTCATTCTAACAGTTCAGAGTGCATACCTCCACAGTGACACAGTCATTCTAACAGTTCAGTGTGCACACCTCCATGTGGACACAATTATTCTAATAGTTCAGTGTGCACACCTCCATGTGGACACACTCATTCTAACAGTTCAGTGTGCACACCTCCATGTGGACAAACTCATTCTAACAGTTCAGGTTGCACACCTCCACAGGGACACACTCTAACAGTTCAGTGTGCATACCTCCATGTGGACTAACTCATTCTAACAGTACAGTGTGCACACTTCCATGTGGTCACATTCTAACAGTTCAGTGTGCACACCTCCATGTGGCCACACTCATTCTAACAGTTCAGTGTGCACACCTCCATGTGGGCACACTCATTCTAACAGTTCATTGTGGACACCTCCATGTGGACACACTCATTCTAACAGTTCGGTGTGCACACCTCCATGTGGACACACTCATTCTAAAAGTTCAGTGTGCACAACTCCATGTGGGCACACTCATTCTAACAGTTCATTGTGCACACCTCCATGTTGACACACTCATTCTAACAGTTCAGTGTGCACACCTCCACAGGGACACACTCATTCTAACACTTCACTGTGCACACCTCAATGTGGGCACACTCATTCTAACAGTTCATTGTGCACGCCTGCATGTGGGCACACTCATTCTTACATTTCAGTGTGCACACCTCCATGTGGACACATTCTAACTGTTCAGTGTGCACACCTCCATGTGGACACACTCATTCTAACAGTTCAGTGTGCACAACTCCATGTGGACACAGTCATTCTAACAGTTCAGTGTGCACACCTCCATGTGGACACACTCATTCTAACAGTTCACGGTGCACACCTTCACAGGGACACACTCTAACAGTTCAGTGTTCACACCTCCATGTGGACACACTCATTCTAACAGTTCAGTGTGCACACCTCAATGTGGACACAGGCATTCTAACAGTTCAGTGTGCACACCTCTATGTGGTCTCACTCATTCTAACAGTTCAGAGTGCATACCTCCACAGGGACACAGTCATTCTAACAGTTCAGTGTGCACACCTCCATGTGGACACAATTATTCTAATAGTTCAGTGTGCACACCTCCATGTGTACTCAGTCATTCTAACAGTTCAGTGTGCACACCTCCATGTGGACACACTCATTCTAACAGTTCATTGTGCACACCTCCATGTGGACACACTCATTCTAACAGTTCAGTGTTCACACCTCCTTGTGAACACAATCATTCTAATAGTTCAATGTGCACACCTCCAAGTGGACACAGTCAATCTAACAGTTTAGTGTGCACACCTCCATGTGGACACACTCATTCTAACAGTTCAGTGTGCACACCTCCATGTCGACACATTCTAACAGTTCAGTGTACACACATCCATGTGGACACACACATTCTAACAGTTCAGTATGCACATCTCCATGTGGACACAATCATTCTAACAGTTCAGTGTGCACACCTCCATGTGGACACACTCATTCTAACAGTTCAGTGTGAACACCTCAATGTGGACACAGTCATTCTAATAGTTCAGTGTGCACACCTCTATGTGGACACACTCATTCTAACAGTTCAGAGTGCATACCTCCCTAGTGACACAGTCATTCTAACAGTTCAGTGTGCATAACTCCATGTGGACACAATTATTCTAATAGTTCAGTGTGCACACCTCCATGTGGACACACTCATTCTAACAGTTCAGTGTGCACACCTCCATGTGGACACACTCATTCTAACAGTTCAGTGTGCACACCTCCATGTCGACACATTCTAACAGTTCAGTGTACACACATCCATGTGGACACACACATTCTAACAGTTCAGTATGCACATCTCCATGTGGACACAATCATTCTAACAGTTCAGTGTGCACACCTCCATGTGGTCACATTCTAACAGTTCATTGTGCACACCTCCATGTGGACACACTCATTCTAACAGTTCATTGTGCACACCTCCATGTGGACACAGTCATTCTAACAGTTCAGTGTGCACACCTCCACAGGGACACACTCATTATAACAGTTTAGTGTGCACACCTCCATGTGGACACACTCATTCTAACAGTTCAGTGTGCACACCTCCATGTGGGCACCCTCATTCTAACAGTTCAGTGTGCACACCTCCATGTGGACACACTCATTCTAACAGTTCAGTGTGCACACCTCCATGTTGACAAATTCTAACACTTCTGTGTCCACACCTCCATGTGGACACACTCATTCTAACAGTTTAGTGTGCACACCTCCACAGAGACACACTCATTCTAAGAGATCATTGTGCACACCTCCATGTGGACACACTCATTCTAACAGTTCAGTGTGCACACCTCCACAGGGACACACTCATTCTAACACTTCAGTGTGCACACCTCCATGTGGGCACACTTATTCTAACAGTTCAGTGTGCACGCATCCATGTGGGCACACTCATTCTTACAGTTCAGTGTGCACTCCTCCATGTGGACACATTCTAACAGTTCAGTGTGCACAACTCCAAGTGGACACACTCATTCTAACAGTTCAGTGTGCACACCTCCATGTGGACACACTCATTCTAACAGTTCAGTGTGCAAACCTCCATGTGGACACGCTCATTCTAACAGTTCAGTGTGCACACCTCCATGTGGACACACTCATTCTAACAGATCAGGGTGCACACCTCCACAGGGACACACTCTAACAGTTCAGTGTGCACACCTCCATGTGGACACACTCATTCTAACAGTTCATTGTGCACACCTCAATGTGGACACAGTCATTCTAACAGTTCAGTGTGCACATCTCATGCGGACACAATCATTCTAACAGTTCAGTGTGCACACCTCCACAGGGACACACTCATTCTAACAGTTCAGTGTGCACACCTCCAAGTGGGCACATTAATTCTAACAGTTCAGTGTGCACACCTCCACAGGGACACACTCATTATAACAGTTCAGTGTGCACACCTCCATGTGGAGACACTCATTCTAACAGTTCAGTGTGCACACCTCCATGTGGACACACTCATTCTAACAGTTCAGTGTGCACACCTCCAAGTGGGCACATTCATTCTAACAGTTCAGTGTGGACGCCTACATGTGGGCACACTCATTCTTACAGTTCAGTGTGCACACCACCATGTGGACACATTCTAACAGTTCAGTGTGCACACCTCCATGTGGACACACTCATTCTAACAGTTCAGTGTGCACACCTCCACAGGGACACACTCATTCTAACACTTCAGTGTGCACACCTCAATGTGGGCACACTCATTCTAACAGTTCATTGTGCATGCCTGCATGTGGGCACACTCATTCTTACATTTCAGTGTGCACACCTCCATGTGGACACATTCTAACTGTTCAGTGTGCACACCTCCATGTGGACACGCTCATTCTAACAGTTCAGTGTGCACACCTCCATGTGGACACACTCATACTAACAGTTCAGTGTGCACAACTCCATGTGGACACAGTCATTCTAACAGTTCAGTGTGCACACCTCCATGTGGACACACTCATTCTAACAGTTCAGGGTGCACACCTTCACAGGGACACACTCTAACAGTTCAGTGTGCACACCTCCATGTGGACACACTTATTCTAACAGTTCAGTGTGCACACCTCAATGTGGACACAGGCATTCTAACAGTTCAGTGTGCACACCTCTATGTGGTCTCACTCATTCTAACAGTTCAGAGTGCATACCTCCACAGTGACACAGTCATTCTAACAGTTCAGTGTGCACACCTCCATGTGGACACAATTATTCTAATAGTTCATTGTGCACACCTCCATGTGTACACAGTCATTCTAACAGTTCAGTGTGCCCACCTCCATGTGGACACACTCATTCTAACAGTTCATTGTGCACACCTCCATGTGGACACACTCATTCTAACAGTTCAGTGTTCACACCTCCTTGTGAACACAATCATTCTAATAGTTCAATGTGCACACCTCCAAGTGGAAACAGTCAATCTAACAGTTCAGTGTGCACACCTCCATGTCGACACATTCTAACAGTTCAGTGTACACACATCCATGTGGACACACACATTCTAACAGTTCAGTATGCACATCTCCATGTGGACACAATCATTCTAACAGTTCAGTGTGCACAACTCCATGTGGACACACTCATTCTAACAGTTCAGTGTGAACACCTCAATGTGGACACAGTCATTCTAACAGTTCAGTGTGCACACCTCTATGTGGACACACTCATTCTAACAGTTCAGAGTGCATACCTCCCTAGTGACACAGTCATTCTAACAGTTCAGTGTGCATACCTCCATGTGGACACAATTATTCTAATAGTTCAGTGTGCACACCTCCATGTGGACACACTCATTCTAACAGTTCAGTGTGCACACCTCCATGTGGATACACTCATTCTAACAGTTAAGTGCGCACACCTCCATGTGAACACAATCATTCTAATAGTTCAATGTGCACACCTCCATGTGGACACAGTCAATCTAACAGTTCAGTGTGCACACCTCCATGTGGACACACTCATTTTAACAGTTCAGTGTGCACACCTCCATGTCGACACATTCTAAAAGTTCAGTGTACACACCTCCATGTAAGCACACTCATTCTAACAGTTCAGTGTGCACACTTCCATGTGGACACAATCATTCTAACAGTTCAGTGTGCACACCTCCATGTGGACACACTCATTCTAACAGTTCAGTGTGCACACCTCCATGTGGACACACTCATTCTAACAGTTCCGTGTGCACACCTCCATGTGGTCACATTCTAACAGTTCAGTGTGCACACCTCCATGTGGCCACACTCATTCTAACAGTTCATTGTGCACACCTCCATGTGGGCACATTCATTCTAACAGTTCAGTGTGGACGCCTCCATGTGGGCACACTCATTCTTACTGTTCAGTGTGCACACCACCATTTGGACACATTCTAACAGTTCAGTGTGCACACCACCATGTGGACACACTCATTCTAACAGTTCAGTGTGCACACCTCCATGTGGACACACTCATTCTAACAGTTCAGGGTGCACACCTCCACAGGGACACACTCTAACAGTTCAGTGTGCACACCTCCATGTGGACACACTCATTCTAACAGTTCAGTGTGCACACCTCAATGTGGACACAGGCATTCTAACAGTTCAGTGTGCACACCTCTATGTGGTCTCACTCATTCTAATAGTTCAGAGTGAATACCTCCACAGTGACACAGTCATTCTAACAGTTCAGTGTGCACACCTCCATGTGGACACAATTATTCGAATAGTTCAGTGTGCACACCTCCATGTGTACACAGTCATTCTAACAGTTCAGTGTGCACACCTCCATGTGGACACACTCATTCTAACAGTTCAGTGTGCACACCTCCATGTGGACACACTCATTCTAACAGTTCAGTGTTCACACCTCCTTGTGAACACAATCATTCTAATAGTTCAATGTGCACACCTCCATGTGGACACAGTCAATCTAACAGTTCAGTGTGCACACCTCCATGTGGACACACTCATTCTAACAGTTCAGTGTGCACACCTCCATGTCGACACATTCTAACAGTTCAGTGTACACACATCCATGTGGACACACACATTCTAACAGTTCAGTATGCACATCTCCATGTGGACACAATCATTCTAAAAGTTCAGTGTGCACACCCCCATGTGGACACACTCATTCTAACAGTTCAGTGTGCACACCTCCACGTGGACACAGTCATTCTAACAGTTCAGTGTGCACACCTCTATGTGGACACAATTATTCTAATAGTTCAGTGTGCACACCCCCATGTGGACACACTCATTCTAACAGTTCAGTGTGCACACCCCCATGTGGACACACTCATTCTAACAGTTCAGTGTGCACACCCCCATGTGGACACACTCATTCTAACAGTTCAGTGTGCACACCTCCATGTGGTCACATTCTAACAGTTCAGTGTGCACACCTCCATGTGGACACACTCATTATAACATTTTAGTGTGCACACCTCCATGTGAACACAATCATTCTAATAATTCAGAGTGCACACCTCCATATGGACACAGTCATTCTAACAGTTCAGTGTGCACACCTCCATGTGGACAAACTCATTCTAACAGTTCAGGGTGCACACCTCCACAGGGACACACTCTAACAGTTCAGTGTGCATACCTCCATGTGGACTAACTCATTCTAACAGTACATTGTGCACACTTCCATGTGGTCACATTCTAACAGTTCAGTGTGCACACCTCCATGTGGCCACACTCATTCTAACAGTTCAGTGTGCACACCTCCATGTGGGCACACTCATTCTAACAGTTCATTGTGCACACCTCCATGTGGACACACTCATTCTAACAGTTCAGGGTGCACACCTCATGTGGACACACTCATTCTAACAGTTCAGTGTGCACAACTCCATGTGGGCACACTCATTCTAACAGTTCATTGTGCACACCTCCATGTTGACACACTCATTCTAACAGTTCAGTGTGGACACCTCCACGGGGACACACTCATTCTAACACTTCAGTGTGCACACCTCCATGTGGGCACACTCATTCTAACAGTTCATTGTGCACGCCTGCATGTGGGCACATTCATTCTTACAGTTCAGTGTGCACACCTCCATGTGGACACATTCTAACTGTTCAGTGTGCACACCTCCATGTGGACACACTCATTCTAACAGTTCAGTGTGCACACCTCCATGTGGACACACTCATTCTAACAGTTCAGTGTGCACAACTCCATGTGGACACACTCATTCTAACAGTTCAGGGTGCACACCTCCACAGGGACACACTTTAACAGTTCAGTGTGCACACCTCCATGTTGACAAACTCATTCTAACAGTTCAGTGTGCACACCTCCACAGGGACACACTCTAACAGTTCAGTGTGCACACCTCCATGTGGACACACTCATTCTAACAGTTCAGTGTGCACACCTCTATGTGGAAACACTCATTCTAACAGTTCAGAGTGCGTACCTCCACAGTGACACAGTCATTCTAACAGTTAAGTGTGCCACCTCCATGTCGACCCATTCTAACAGTTCAGTGTACACACATCCATGTGGACACACACATTCTAACAGTTCAGAATGCACATCTCCATGTGGACACAATCATTCTAACAGTCCAGTGTGCACACCTCCATGTGGTCACATTCTAACAGTTCAGTGTGCACACCTCCATGTGGACACACTCATTCTAACAGTTCATTGTGCACACCTCCATGTGGACACAGTCATTCTAACAGTTCAGTGTGCACACCTCCACAGGGACACACTCATTCTAACAGTTCAGTGTGCAGACCTCCATGTGGACACACTCATTCTAACAGTTCAGTGTGCACACGTCCATGTGGGCACACTCATTCTAACAGTTCAGTGTGCACACCTCCATGTGGACACACTCATTCTAACAGTTCAGTGTGCACACCTCCATGTGGACAAATTCTAACACTTCAGTGTCCACACCTCCATGTGGACACACTCATTCTAACAGTTCAGTGTGCACACCTCCACAGGGACACACTCATTCGAAGAGATCATTGTGCACACCTCCATGTGGACACACTCATTCTAACAGTTCAGTGTGCACAACTTCACAGGGACACACTCATTCTAACACTTCAGTGTGCACACCTCCATGTGGGCACACTCATTCTAACAGTTCAGTGTGCACGCCTCCATGTGGGCACACTCATTCTTACAGTTCAGTGTGCACTCCTCCATGTGGACACATTCTAACAGTTCAGTGTGCACAACTCCATGTGGACACACTCATTTTAACAGTTCAGTGTGCACACCTCCATGTGGACACACTCATTCTAACAGTTCAGTGTGCACACCTCCATGTGGACACAGTCATGCTAACAGTTCAGTGTGCACACCTCCATGTGGACACACTCATTCTAACAGTTCAGGGTGCACACCTCCACAGGGACACACTCTAACAGTTCAGTGTGCACACCTCCATGTGGACACACTCATTCTAACAGTTCATTGTGCACACCTTAATGTGGACACAGTCATTCTAACAGTTCAGTGTGCACACCTCATGCGGACACAATCATTCTAACAGTTCAGTGTGCACACCTCCACAGGGACACACTCATTCTAACAGTTCAGTGTGCACACCTCTTTGTGGACACACTCATTCTAACAGTTCAGAGTGCATACCTCCACAGTGACACAGTCATTCTAACAGTTCAGTGTGCACACATCCATGTGGAAACAATTATTCTAATAGTTCAGTGTGCACACCTCGATGTGGACACACTCATTCTAACAGTTCAGTGTGCACACCTCCATGTGGACACACTCATTCTAACAGTTCAGTGTGCACACCTCCATGTGCACACAGTCACTCTAACAGTTCAGTGTGCACACCTCTATGTGGACACACTCATTCTAACAGTTCAGTGTGCACACCTCCATGTGGACACACTCATTCTAACAGTACAGAGTGCATACCTCCACAGGGACACAGTCATTCTAACAGTTCAGTGTGCACACCTCCATGTGGACACAATTATTCTAATAGTTCAGTGTGCACACCTCCATGTGGACACACTCATTCTACCAGTTCAGTGTGCACACCTCCATGTGGACACACTCATTCTAACAGTTCAGTGTGCACACCTCCATGTGGACACACTCATTCTAACAGTTCATTGTGCACACCTCCATGTGGACACAGTCATTCTAACAGTTCAGTGTGCACACCTCCACAGGGACACACTCATTCTAACAGTTCAGTGTGCAGACCTCCATGTGGACACACTCATTCTAACAGTTCAGTGTGCACACCTCCATGTGGGCACACTCATTCTAACAGTTCAGTGTGCACACCTCCATGTGGACACACTCATTCTAACAGTTCAGTGTGCACACCTCCATGTGGACAAATTCTAACACTTCAGTGTCCACACCTCCATGTGGACACACTCATTCTAACAGTTCAGTGTGCACACCTCCACAGGGACACACTCATTCGAAGAGATCATTGTGCACACCTCCATGTGGACACACTCATTCTAACAGTTCAGTGTGCACACCTTCACAGGGACACACTCATTCTAACACTTCAGTGTGCACACCTCCATGTGGGCACACTCATTCTAACAGTTCAGTGTGCACGCCTCCATGTGGGCACACTCATTCTTACAGTTCAGTGTGCACTCCTCCATGTGGACACATTCTAACAGTTCAGTGTGCACAACTCCATGTGGACACACTCATTTTAACAGTTCAGTGTGCACACCTCCATGTGGACACACTCATTCTAACAGTTCAGTGTGCACACCTCCATGTGGACACAGTCATTCTAACAGTTCAGTGTGCACACCTCCATGTGGACACACTCATTCTAACAGTTCAGGGTGCACACCTCCACAGGGACACACTCTAACAGTTCAGTGTGCACACCTCCATGTGGACACACTCATTCTAACAGTTCATTGTGCACACCTTAATGTGGACACAGTCATTCTAACAGTTCAGTGTGCACACCTCATGCGGACACAATCATTCTAACAGTTCAGTGTGCACAACTCCACAGGGACACACTCATTCTAACAGTTCAGTGTGCACACCTCTTTGTGGACACACTCATTCTAACAGTTCAGAGTGCATACCTCCACAGTGACACAGTCATTCTAACAGTTCAGTGTGCACACATCCATGTGGAAACAATTATTCTAATAGTTCAGTGTGCACACCTCGATGTGGACACACTCATTCTAACAGTTCAGTGTGCACACCTCCATGTGGACACACTCATTCTAAAAGTTCAGTGTGCACACCTCCATGTGCACACAGTCACTCTAACAGTTCAGTGTGCACACCTCTATGTGGACACACTCATTCTAACAGTTCAGTGTGCACACCTCCATGTGGACACACTCATTCTAACAGTACAGAGTGCATACCTCCACAGGGACACAGTCATTCTAACAGTTCAGTGTGCACACCTCCATGTGGACACAATTATTCTAACAGTTCAGTGTGCACACCTCCATGTGGACACACTCATTCTAACAGTTCAGTGTGCACACCTCCATGTGGACACACTCATTCTAACAGTTCAGTGTGCACACCTCCATGTGGACACACTCATTCTAACAGTTCAGTGTGCACACCTCCATGTGGACACACTCATTCTAACAGTTCAGTGTGCACACCTCAATGTGGACACAGTCATTCTAACAGTTCAGTGTGCACACCTCTATGTGGACACACTCATTCTAACAGTTCAGAGTGCATACTTCCACAGTGACACAGTCATTCTAACAGTTCAGTGTGCACACCTCCATGTGGACACAATTATTCTAATAGTTCAGTGTGCACACCTCCATGTGTACACAGTCATTCTAACAGATCAGTGTGCACACCTCCATGTGGACACATTCTAACTGTTCAGTGTGCACACCTCCATGTGGACACACTCATTCTAACAGTTCAGTGTGCACACCTCCATGTGGACACACTCATTCTAACAGTTCAGTGTGCACAACTCCATGTGGACACACTCATTCTAACAGTTCAGGGTGCACACCTCCACAGGGACACACTTTAACAGTTCAGTGTGCACACCTCCATGTTGACAAACTCATTCTAACAGTTCAGTGTGCACACCTCCACAGGGACACACTCTAACAGTTCAGTGTGCACACCTCCATGTGGACACACTCATTCTAACAGTTCAGTGTGCACACCTCTATGTGGAAACACTCATTCTAACAGTTCAGAGTGCGTACCTCCACAGTGACACAGTCATTCTAACAGTTAAGTGTGCCACCTCCATATCGACCCATTCTAACAGTTCAGTGTACACACATCCATGTGGACACACACATTCTAACAGTTCAGAATGCACATCTCCATGTGGACACAATCATTCTAACAGTCCAGTGTGCACACCTCCATGTGGTCACATTCTAACAGTTCAGTGTGCACACCTCCATGTGGACACACTCATTCTAACAGTTCATTGTGCACACCTCCATGTGGACACAGTCATTCTAACAGTTCAGTGTGCACACCTCCACAGGGACACACTCATTCTAACAATTCAGTGTGCAGACCTCCATGTGGACACACTCATTCTAACAGTTCAGTGTGCACACGTCCATGTGGGCACACTCATTCTAACAGTTCAGTGTGCACACCTCCATGTGGACACACTCATTCTAACAGTTCAGTGTGCACACCTCCATGTGGACAAATTCTAACACTTCAGTGTCCACACCTCCATGTGGACACACTCATTCTAACAGTTCAGTGTGCACACCTCCACAGGGACACACTCATTCGAAGAGATCATTGTGCACACCTCCATGTGGACACACTCATTCTAACAGTTCAGTGTGCACACCTTCACAGGGACACACTCATTCTAACACTTCAGTGTGCACACCTCCATGTGGGCACACTCATTCTAACAGTTCAGTGTGCACGCCTCCATGTGGGCACACTCATTCTTACAGTTCAGTGTGCACTCCTCCATGTGGACACATTCTAACAGTTCAGTGTGCACAACTCCATGTGGACACACTCATTTTAACAGTTCAGTGTGCACACCTCCATGTGGACACACTCATTCTAACAGTTCAGTGTGCACACCTCCATGTGGACACAGTCATTCTAACAGTTCAGTGTGCACACCTCCATGTGGACACACTCATTCTAACAGTTCAGGGTGCACACCTCCACAGGGACACACTCTAACAGTTCAGTGTGCACACCTCCATGTGGACACACTCATTCTAACAGTTCATTGTGCACACCTTAATGTGGACACAGTCATTCTAACAGTTCAGTGTGCACACCTCATGCGGACACAATCATTCTAACAGTTCAGTGTGCACACCTCCACAGGGACACACTCATTCTAACAGTTCAGTGTGCACACCTCTTTGTGGACACACTCATTCTAACAGTTCAGAGTGCATACCTCCACAGTGACACAGTCATTCTAACAGTTCAGTGTGCACACATCCATGTGGAAACAATTATTCTAATAGTTCAGTGTGCACACCTCGATGTGGACACACTCATTCTAACAGTTCAGTGTGCACACCTCCATGTGGACACACTCATTCTAACAGTTCAGTGTGCACACCTCCATGTGCACACAGTCACTCTAACAGTTCAGTGTGCACACCTCTATGTGGACACACTCATTCTAACAGTTCAGTGTGCACACCTCCATGTGGACACACTCATTCTAACAGTACAGAGTGCATACCTCCACAGGGACACAGTCATTCTAACAGTTCAGTGTGCACACCTCCATGTGGACACAATTATTCTAATAGTTCAGTGTGCACACCTCCATGTGGACACACTCATTCTACCAGTTCAGTGTGCACACCTCCATGTGGACACACTCATTCTAACAGTTCAGTGTGCACACCTCCATGTGGACACACTCATTCTAACAGTTCATTGTGCACACCTCCATGTGGACACAGTCATTCTAACAGTTCAGTGTGCACACCTCCACAGGGACACACTCATTCTAACAGTTCAGTGTGCAGACCTCCATGTGGACACACTCATTCTAACAGTTCAGTGTGCACACCTCCATGTGGGCACACTCATTCTAACAGTTCAGTGTGCACACCTCCATGTGGACACACTCATTCTAACAGTTCAGTGTGCACACCTCCATGTGGACAAATTCTAACACTTCAGTGTCCACACCTCCATGTGGACACACTCATTCTAACAGTTCAGTGTGCACACCTCCACAGGGACACACTCATTCGAAGAGATCATTGTGCACACCTCCATGTGGACACACTCATTCTAACAGTTCAGTGTGCACACCTTCACAGGGACACACTCATTCTAACACTTCAGTGTGCACACCTCCATGTGGGCACACTCATTCTAACAGTTCAGTGTGCACGCCTCCATGTGGGCACACTCATTCTTACAGTTCAGTGTGCACTCCTCCATGTGGACACATTCTAACAGTTCAGTGTGCACAACTCCATGTGGACACACTCATTTTAACAGTTCAGTGTGCACACCTCCATGTGGACACACTCATTCTAACAGTTCAGTGTGCACACCTCCATGTGGACACAGTCATTCTAACAGTTCAGTGTGCACACCTCCATGTGGACACACTCATTCTAACAGTTCAGGGTGCACACCTCCACAGGGACACACTCTAACAGTTCAGTGTGCACACCTCCATGTGGACACACTCATTCTAACAGTTCATTGTGCACACCTTAATGTGGACACAGTCATTCTAACAGTTCAGTGTGCACACCTCATGCGGACACAATCATTCTAACAGTTCAGTGTGCACAACTCCACAGGGACACACTCATTCTAACAGTTCAGTGTGCACACCTCTTTGTGGACACACTCATTCTAACAGTTCAGAGTGCATACCTCCACAGTGACACAGTCATTCTAACAGTTCAGTGTGCACACATCCATGTGGAAACAATTATTCTAATAGTTCAGTGTGCACACCTCGATGTGGACACACTCATTCTAACAGTTCAGTGTGCACACCTCCATGTGGACACACTCATTCTAACAGTTCAGTGTGCACACCTCCATGTGCACACAGTCACTCTAACAGTTCAGTGTGCACACCTCTATGTGGACACACTCATTCTAACAGTTCAGTGTGCACACCTCCATGTGGACACACTCATTCTAACAGTACAGAGTGCATACCTCCACAGGGACACAGTCATTCTAACAGTTCAGTGTGCACACCTCCATGTGGACACAATTATTCTAATAGTTCAGTGTGCACACCTCCATGTGGACACACTCATTCTAACAGTTCAGTGTGCACACCTCCATGTGGACACACTCATTCTAACAGTTCAGTGTGCACACCTCCATGTGGACACACTCATTCTAACAGTTCAGTGTGCACACCTCCATGTGGACACACTCATTCTAACAGTTCAGTGTGCACACCACAATGTGGACACAGTCATTCTAACAGTTCAGTGTGCACACCTCTATGTGGACACACTCATTCTAACAGTTCAGAGTGCATACTTCCACAGTGACACAGTCATTCTAACAGTTCAGTGTGCACACCTCCATGTGGACACAATTATTCTAATAGTTCAGTGTGCACACCTCCATGTGTACACAGTCATTCTAACAGTTCAGTGTGCACACCTCCATGTGGACACACTCATTCTAACAGTTCAGTGTGCACACCTCCATGTGGACAAATTCTAACACTTCAGTGTCCACACCTCCATGTGGACACACTCATTCTAACAGTTCAGTGAGCACACAACCACAGGGACACACTCATTCTAAGAGATCATTGTGCACACCTCCATGTGGACACACTCATTCTAAAAGTTCAGTGTGCACACCTCCACAGGGACACACTCATTCTATCAGTTCAGTGTGCACACATCCATGTGGGCACACTCATTCTAACAGTTCAGTGTGCACGCCTCCATGTGGGCACACTCATTCTTACAGTTCAGTGTGCACTCCTCCATGTGGACACATTCTAACAGTTCAGTGTGCACAACTCCATGTGGACACACTCATTCTAACAGTTCAGTGTGCACACCTCCATGTGGACACACTCATTCTAACAGTTCCGTGTGCACACCTCCATGTGGACACACTCATTCTAACAGTTCAGTGTGCACACCTCCATGTGGACACACTCATTCTAACAGTTCATTGTGCACACCTCCATGTGGACACAGTCATTCTAACAGTTCAGTGTGCACACCTCCACAGGGACACACTCATTCTAAC
Organism: Peromyscus eremicus; assembly: GCF_949786415.1. Taxonomy (NCBI): domain Eukaryota; kingdom Metazoa; phylum Chordata; class Mammalia; order Rodentia; family Cricetidae; genus Peromyscus; species Peromyscus eremicus. The sequence continues at coordinate 185,270 of NW_026734690.1, read as the reverse complement.
AGTTCAGTGTGCAGACCTCCATGTGGACACACTCATTCTAACAGTTCAGTGTGCACACGTCCATGTGGGCACACTCATTCTAACAGTTCAGTGTGCACACCTCCATGTGGACACACTCATTCTAACAGTTCAGTGTGCACACCTCCATGTGGACAAATTCTAACACTTCAGTGTCCACACCTCCATGTGGACACACTCATTCTAACAGTTCAGTGTGCACACCTCCACAGGGACACACTCATTCGAAGAGATCATTGTGCACACCTCCATGTGGACACACTCATTCTAACAGTTCAGTGTGCACACCTTCACAGGGACACACTCATTCTAACACTTCAGTGTGCACACCTCCATGTGGGCACACTCATTCTAACAGTTCAGTGTGCACGCCTCCATGTGGGCACACTCATTCTTACAGTTCAGTGTGCACTCCTCCATGTGGACACATTCTAACAGTTCAGTGTGCACAACTCCATGTGGACACACTCATTTTAACAGTTCAGTGTGCACACCTCCATGTGGACACACTCATTCTAACAGTTCAGTGTGCACACCTCCATGTGGACACAGTCATTCTAACAGTTCAGTGTGCACACCTCCATGTGGACACACTCATTCTAACAGTTCAGGGTGCACACCTCCACAGGGACACACTCTAACAGTTCAGTGTGCACACCTCCATGTGGACACACTCATTCTAACAGTTCATTGTGCACACCTTAATGTGGACACAGTCATTCTAACAGTTCAGTGTGCACACCTCATGCGGACACAATCATTCTAACAGTTCAGTGTGCACACCTCCACAGGGACACACTCATTCTAACAGTTCAGTGTGCACACCTCTTTGTGGACACACTCATTCTAACAGTTCAGAGTGCATACCTCCACAGTGACACAGTCATTCTAACAGTTCAGTGTGCACACATCCATGTGGAAACAATTATTCTAATAGTTCAGTGTGCACACCTCGATGTGGACACACTCATTCTAACAGTTCAGTGTGCACACCTCCATGTGGACACACTCATTCTAACAGTTCAGTGTGCACACCTCCATGTGCACACAGTCACTCTAACAGTTCAGTGTGCACACCTCTATGTGGACACACTCATTCTAACAGTTCAGTGTGCACACCTCCATGTGGACACACTCATTCTAACAGTACAGAGTGCATACCTCCACAGGGACACAGTCATTCTAACAGTTCAGTGTGCACACCTCCATGTGGACACAATTATTCTAATAGTTCAGTGTGCACACCTCCATGTGGACACACTCATTCTACCAGTTCAGTGTGCACACCTCCATGTGGACACACTCATTCTAACAGTTCAGTGTGCACACCTCCATGTGGACACACTCATTCTAACAGTTCATTGTGCACACCTCCATGTGGACACAGTCATTCTAACAGTTCAGTGTGCACACCTCCACAGGGACACACTCATTCTAACAGTTCAGTGTGTAGACCTCCATGTGGACACACTCATTCTAACAGTTCAGTGTGCACACCTCCATGTGGGCACACTCATTCTAACAGTTCAGTGTGCACACCTCCATGTGGACACACTCATTCTAACAGTTCAGTGTGCACACCTCCATGTGGACAAATTCTAACACTTCAGTGTCCACACCTCCATGTGGACACACTCATTCTAACAGTTCAGTGTGCACACCTCCACAGGGACACACTCATTCGAAGAGATCATTGTGCACACCTCCATGTGGACACACTCATTCTAACAGTTCAGTGTGCACACCTTCACAGGGACACACTCATTGTAACACTTCAGTGTGCACACCTCCATGTGGGCACACTCATTCTAACAGTTCAGTGTGCACGCCTCCATGTGGGCACACTCATTCTTACAGTTCAGTGTGCACTCCTCCATGTGGACACATTCTAACAGTTCAGTGTGCACAACTCCATGTGGACACACTCATTCTAACAGTTCATTGTGCACACCTTAATGTGGACACACTCATTCTAACAGTTCAGTGTGCACACCTCCATGTGGACACACTCATTCTAACAGTACAGAGTGCATACCTCCACAGGGACACAGTCATTCTAACAGTTCAGTGTGCACACCTCCATGTGGACACAATTATTCTAATAGTTCAGTGTGCACACCTCCATGTGGTCACACTCATTCTAACAGTTCAGTGTGCACACCTCCATGTGGACACACTCATTCTAACAGTTCAGTGTGCACACCTCCATGTGGACACAGTCATTCTAACAGTTCAGTGTGCACACCTCTATGTGGACACACTCATTCCAACAGTTCAGTGTGCACACCTCCATGTGGACACACTCATTCTAACATTTCACAGTGCACACCTCCACAGGGACACACTCTAACAGTTCAGTGTGCACACCTCCATGTGGACACACTCATTCTAACAGTTCAGTGTGCACACCTCAATGTGGACACAGTCATTCTAACAGTTCAGTGTGCACACCTCTATGTGGACACACTCATTCTAACAGTTCAGAGTGCATACTTCCACAGTGACACCGTCATTCTAACAGTTCAGTGTGCACACCTCCATGTGGACACAATTATTCTAATAGTTCAGTGTGCACACCTCCATGTGTACACAGTCATTCTAACAGTTCAGTGTGCACACCTCCATGTGGACACACTCATTCTAACAGTTCAGTGTGCACACCTCCATGTCGACACATTCTAACAGTTCAGTATACACACATCCATGTGGACACACACATTCTAACAGTTCAGTATGCACATCTCCATGTGGACACAATCATTCTAACATTTCAGTGTGCACACCTCCATGTGGTCACATTCTAACAGTTCAGTGTGCACACCTCCATGTGGACACACTCATTCTAACAGTACATTGTGCACACCTCCATGTGGACACAGTCATTCTAACAGTTCAGTGTGCACACCTCCACAGGGACACACTCATTATAACAGTTCAGTGTGCACAACTCCATGTGGGCACACTCATTCTTACAGTTCAGTGTGCACTCCTCCATGTGGACACATTCTAACAGTTCAGTGTGCACAACTCCATGTGGACACACTCATTTTAACAGTTCAGTGTGCACACCTCCATGTGGACACACTCATTCTAACAGTTCAGTGTGCACACCTCCATGTGGACACAGTCATTCTAACAGTTCAGTGTGCACACCTCCATGTGGACACACTCATTCTAACAGTTCAGGGTGCACACCTCCACAGGGACACACTCTAACAGTTCAGTGTGCACACCTCCATGTGGACACACTCATTCTAACAGTTCATTGTGCACACCTTAATGTGGACACAGTCATTCTAACAGTTCAGTGTGCACACCTCATGCGGACACAATCATTCTAACAGTTCAGTGTGCACACCTCCACAGGGACACACTCATTCTAACAGTTCAGTGTGCACACCTCTTTGTGGACACACTCATTCTAACAGTTCAGAGTGCATACCTCCACAGTGACACAGTCATTCTAACAGTTCAGTGTGCACACATCCATGTGGAAACAATTATTCTAATAGTTCAGTGTGCACACCTCGATGTGGACACACTCATTCTAACAGTTCAGTGTGCACACCTCCATGTGGACACACTCATTCTAACAGTTCAGTGTGCACACCTCCATGTGCACACAGTCACTCTAACAGTTCAGTGTGCACACCTCTATGTGGACACACTCATTCTAACAGTTCAGTGTGCACACCTCCATGTGGACACACTCATTCTAACAGTACAGAGTGCATACCTCCACAGGGACACAGTCATTCTAACAGTTCAGTGTGCACACCTCCATGTGGACACAATTATTCTAATAGTTCAGTGTGCACACCTCCATGTGGACACACTCATTCTAACAGTTCAGTGTGCACACCCTCATGTGGACACACTCATTCTAACAGTTCAGTGTGCACACCTCCATGTGGACACACTCATTCTAACAGTTCAGTGTGCACACCTCCATGTGGACACAGTCATTCTAACAGTTCAGTGTGCACACCTCTATGTGGACACACTCATTCTTACAGTTCAGTGTGCACACCTCCATGTGGACACACTCATTCTAACAGTTCAGTGTGCACACCTCTATGTGGACACAGTCATTCTAACAGTTCAGTGTGCACACCTCTATGTGGACACACTCATTCTAACAGTTCAGAGTGCATACTTCCACAGTGACACATTCTAACAGTTCAGTGTGCACACCTCCATGTGGACACAATTATTCTAATAGTTCAGTGTGCACACCTCCATGTGTACACAGTCATTCAAACAGTTCAGTGTGCACACCTCTATGTGGACACACTCATTCTAACAGTTCAGTGTGCACACCTCCATGTGGACACAGTCATTCTAACAGTTCAGTGTGCACACCTCCATGTGGACACACTCATTCTAACAGTTCAGGGTGCACACCTCCACAGGGACACACTCTAACAGTTCAGTGTGCACACCTCCATGTGGACACACTCATTCTAACAGTTCATTGTGCACACCTTAATGTGGACACAGTCATTCTAACAGTTCAGTGTGCACACCTCATGCGGACACAATCATTCTAACAGTTCAGTGTGCACACCTCCACAGGGACACACTCATTCTAACAGTTCAGTGTGCACACCTCTTTGTGGACACACTCATTCTAACAGTTCAGAGTGCATACCTCCACAGTGACACAGTCATTCTAACAGTTCAGTGTGCACACATCCATGTGGAAACAATTATTCTAATAGTTCAGTGTGCACACCTCGATGTGGACACACTCATTCTAACAGTTCAGTGTGCACACCTCCATGTGGACACACTCATTCTAACAGTTCAGTGTGCACACCTCCATGTGCACACAGTCACTCTAACAGTTCAGTGTGCACACCTCTATGTGGACACACTCATTCTAACAGTTCAGTGTGCACACCTCCATGTGGACACACTCATTCTAACAGTACAGAGTGCATACCTCCACAGGGACACAGTCATTCTAACAGTTCAGTGTGCACACCTCCATGTGGACACAATTATTCTAATAGTTCAGTGTGCACACATTCATGTGGACACACTCATTCTAACAGTTCAGTGTGCACACCCTCATGTGGACACACTCATTCTAACAGTTCAGTGTGCACACCTCCATGTGGACACACTCATTCTAACAGTTCAGTGTGCACACCTCCATGTGGACACAGTCATTCTAACAGTTCAGTGTGCACACCTCTATGTGGACACACTCATTCTTACAGTTCAGTGTGCACACCTCCATGTGGACACACTCATTCTAACAGTTCAGTGTGCACACCTCTATGTGGACACAGTCATTCTAACAGTTCAGTGTGCACACCTCTATGTGGACACACTCATTCTAACAGTTCAGAGTGCATACTTCCACAGTGACACAGTCATTCTAACAGTTCAGTGTGCACACCTCCATGTGGACACAATTATTCTAATAGTTCAGTGTGCACACCTCCATGTGTACACAGTCATTCTAACAGTTCAGTGTGCACACCTCCATGTGGACACACTCATTCTAACAGTTCAGTGTGCACACCTCCATATGGACACACTCATTCTAACAGTTCAGTGTGCACACCTCCATGTGAACACAATCATTCTAATAGTTCAATGTGCACACCTCCATGTGGACACAGTCAATCTAACAGTTCAGTGTGCACACCTCCATGTGGACACACTCATTCTAACAGTTCAGTGTGCACACCTCCATGTCGACACATTCTAACAGTTCAGTGTACACACATCCATGTGGACACACACATTCTAACAGTTCAGTATGCACATCTCCATGTGGACACAATCATTCTAACAGTTCAGTGTGCACACCTCCATGTGGTCACATTCTAACAGTTCAGTGTGCACACCTCCATGTGGACACACTCATTCTAACAGTTCATTGTGCACACCTCCATGTGGACACAGTCATTCTAACAGTTCAGTGTGCACACCTCCACAGGGACACACTCATTATAACAGTTCAGTGTGCACACCTCCATGTGGGCACACTCATTCTAACAGTTCAGTGTGCACACCTCCATGTGGACACACTCATTCTAACAGTTCAGTGTGCACACCTCCATGTGGACACACTCATTCTAACAGTTCAGTGTGCACACCTCCATGTGGACACACTCATTCTAACAGTTCAGTGTGCACACCTCCACAGGGACACACTCATTCTAAGAGATCATTGTGCACACCTCCATGTGAACACACTCATTCCAACAGTTCAGTGTGCACACCTCCACATGGACACACTCATTCTAACACGTCAGTGTGCACACCTCCATGTGGGCACACTCATTCTAACAGTTCAGTGTGCACGACTCCATGTGGGCACACTCATTCTTACAGTTCAGTGTGCACTCCTCCATGTGTACACATTCTAACAGTTCATTGTGCACACCTCCATGTGGACACACTCATTCTAACAGTTCAGTGTGCACACCTCCAGAGGGACACACTCATTCTAACACTTCAGTGTGCACACCTCCATGTGGGCACACTCATTCTAACAGTTCATTATGCACGCCTCCATGTGGGCACACTCATTCTTACAGTTCAGTGTGTACACCTCCATGTGGACACATTCTAACTGTTCAGTGTGCACACCTCCATGTGGACACACTCATTCTAACAGTTCAGTGTGCACACCTCCATGTGGACACACTCATTCTAACAGTTCAGTGTGCACAACTCCATGTGGACACAGTCATTCTAACAGTTCAGTGTGCACACCTCCATGTGGACACACTCATTCTTACAGTTCAGGGTGCACACCTCCACAGGGACACACTCATTCTAATAGTTCATTGTGCACACCTCCATGTAGACACATTCTAACAGTTCAGTGTACACACCTCCATGTGGACACACTCATTTTAACAGTTCAGTGTGCACAACTCCATGTGGACACAGTCAATCTAACAGTTCAGTGTGCACACCTCCATGTAGACACACTCATTCTAACAGTTCAGTGTGCACACCTCCATGTGGACACACTCATTCTAACAGTTCAGAGTGCATACCTCCCTAGTGACACAGTCAATCTAACAGTTCAATGTGCACACCTCCACAGGGACACACTAATTCTAACAGTTCAGTGTGCACACCTCCATGTCGACACATTCTAAAAGTTCAGTGTACACACCTCCATGTAAGCACACTCATTCTAACAGTTCAGTTTGCACACTTCCATGTGGACACAGTCATTCTAACAGTTCAGTGTGCACACCTCCATGTGGACACACTTATTCTAACAGTTCAGTGTGCACACCTCCATGTGGTCACATTCTAACAGTTCAGTGTGCACACCTCCATGTGGACACAAATATTATAACATTTTAGTGTGCACACCTCCATGTGAACACAATCATTCTAATAATTCAGTGTGCACACCTCCATATGGACACAGTCATTCTAACAGTTCAGTGTGCACACCTCCATGTGGACAATCTCATTCTAACAGTACTTTGTGCACACCTCCATGTGGTCACATTCTAACAGTTCAGTGTGCACACCTCCATGTGGCCACACTCATTCTAACAGTTCAGTGTGCACACCTCCATGTGGGCACACTCATTCTAAGAGTTCATTGTGCACACCTCCATGTGGACACACTCATTCTAACAGTTCAGTGTGCACACCTCCATGTGGACACACTCATTCTAACAGTTCTGTGTGCACACCTCCATGTGGACACAGTCATTCAAACAGTTCAATGTGTACACCTCCATGTGGACACAATTATTCTAATAGTTCAGTGTGCACACCTCCATGTGTACACAATCATTCTAACAGTTCAGTGTGCACACCTCCATGTTTACACACTCATTCTAACAGTTCAGTGTGCACACCTCCATATGGACACACTCATTCTAACAGTTCAGTGTGCACACCTCCATGTGAACACAATCATTCTAATAGTTCAATGTGCACACCTCCATGTGGACACAGTCAATCTAACAGTTCAGTGTGCACACCTCCACATGGACACACTCATTCTAACACGTCAGTGTGCACACCTCCATGTGAACACAATCATTCTAATAGTTCAATGTGCACACCTCCATGTGGACACATTCTAACTGTTCAGTGTGCACACCTCCATGTGGACACACTCATTCTAACAGTTCAGTGTGCACACCTCCACAGGGACACACTCATTCTAAGAGATCATTGTGCACACCTCCATGTGAACACACTCATTCCAACAGTTCAGTGTGCACACCTCTATGTGGACACAGTCATTCTAACAGTTCAGTGTGCACACCTCTATGTGGACACACTCATTCTAACAGTTCAGAGTGCATACTTCCACAGTGACACAGTCATTCTAACAGTTCAGTGTGCACACCTCCCTGTGGACACAATTATTCTAATAGTTCAGTGTGCACACCTCCATGTGTACACAGTCATTCTAACAGTTCAGTGTGCACACCTCCATGTGGACACACTCATTCTAACAGTTCAATGTGTGCACACCTCCATATGGACACACTCATTCTAACAGTTCAGTGTGCACACCTCCATGTGAACACAATCATTCTAATAGTTCAATGTGCACACCTCCATGTGGACACAGTCAATCTAACAGTTCAGTGTGCACACCTCCATGTGGACACACTCATTCTAACAGTTCAGTGTGCACACCTCCATGTCGACACATTCTAACAGTTCAGTGTACACACATCCATGTGGACACACACATTCTAACAGTTCAGTATGCACATCTCCATGTGGACACAATCATTCTAACAGTTCAGTGGGCACACCTCCATGTGGTCACATTCTAACAGTTCAGTGTGCACACCTCCATGTGGACACACTCATTCTAACAGTTCATTGTGCACACCTCCATGTGGACACAGTCATTCTAACAGTTCAGTGTGCACACCTCCACAGGGACACACTCATTCTAACAGTTCAGTGTGCACACCTCCATGTGGGCACACTCATTCTAACAGTTCAGTGTGCACACCTCCATGTGGACACACTCATTCTAACAGTTCAGTGTGCACACCTCCATGTGGACACACTCATTCTAACAGTTCAGTGTGCACACCTCCATGTGGACACACTCATTCTAACAGTTCAGTGTGCACACCTCCACAGGGACACACTCATTCTAAGAGATCATTGTGCACACCTCCATGTGAACACACTCATTCCAACAGTTCAGTGTGCACACCTCCCATGGACACACTCATTCTAACACGTCAGTGTGCACACCTCCATGTGGGCACACTCATTCTAACAGTTCAGTGTGCACGACTCCATGTGGGCACACTCATTCTTACAGTTCAGTGTGCACTCCTCCATGTGTACACATTCTAACAGTTCATTGTGCACACCTCCATGTGGACACACTCATTCTAACAGTTCAGTGTGCACACCTCCAGAGGGACACACTCATTCTAACACTTCAGTGTGCACACCTCCATGTGGGCACACTCATTCTAACAGTTCATTATGCACGCCTCCATGTGGGCACACTCATTCTTACAGTTCAGTGTGTACACCTCCATGTGGACACATTCTAACTGTTCAGTGTGCACACCTCCATATGGACACACTCATTCTAACAGTTCAGTGTGCACACCTCCATGTGGACACACTCATTCTAACAGTTCAGTGTGCACAACTCCATGTGGACACAGTCATTCTAACAGTTCAGTGTGCACACCTCCATGTGGACACACTCATTCTTACACTTCAGGGTGCACACCTCCACAGGGACACACTCATTCTAATAGTTCATTGTGCACACCTCCATGTAGACACATTCTAACAGTTCAGTGTACACACCTCCATGTGGACACACTCATTCTAACAGTTCAGTGTGCACAACTCCATGTGGACACAGTCAATCTAACAGTTCAGTGTGCACACCTCCATGTAGACACACTCATTCTAACAGTTCAGTGTGCACACCTCCATGTGGACACACTCATTCTAACAGTTCAGAGTGCATACCTCCCTAGTGACACAGTCAATCTAACAGTTCAATGTGCACACCTCCACAGGGACACACTAATTCTAACAGTTCAGTGTGCACACCTCCATGTCGACACATTCTAAAAGTTCAGTGTACACACCTCCATGTAAGCACACTCATTCTAACAGTTCAGTTTGCACACTTCCATGTGGACACAATCATTCTAACAGTTCAGTGTGCACACCTCCATGTGGACACACTTATTCTAACAGTTCAGTGTGCACACCTCCATGTGGTCACATTCTAACAGTTCAGTGTGCACACCTCCATGTGGACACACATATTATAACATTTTAGTGTGCACACCTCCATGTGAACACAATCATTCTAATAATTCAGTGTGCACACCTCCATATGGACACAGTCATTCTAACAGTTCAGTGTGCACACCTCCATGTGGACAATCTCATTCTAACAGTACTTTGTGCACACCTCCATGTGGTCACATTCTAACAGTTCAGTGTGCACACCTCCATGTGGCCACACTCATTCTAACAGTTCAGTGTGCACACCTCCATGTGGGCACACTCATTCTAAGAGTTCATTGTGCACACCTCCATGTGGACACACACATTCTAACAGTTCAGTGTGCACACCTCCATGTGGACACACTCATTCTAACAGTTCTGTGTGCACACCTCCATGTGGACACAGTCATTCAAACAGTTCAGTGTGTACACCTCCATGTGGACACAATTATTCTAATAGTTCAGTGTGCACACCTCCATGTGTACACAATCATTCTAACAGTTCAGTGTGCACACCTCCATGTGGACACACTCATTCTAACAGTTCAGTGTGCACACCTCCATATGGACACACTCATTCTAACAGTTCAGTGTGCACACCTCCATGTGAACACAATCATTCTAATAGTTCAATGTGCACACCTCCATGTGGACACAGTCAATCTAACAGTTCAGTGTGCACACCTCCATGTGGACACACTCATTCTAACAGTTCAGTGTGCACACCTCCATGTCGACACATTCTAACAGTTCAGTGTACACACATCCATGTGGACACACACATTCTAACAGTTCAGTATGCACATCTCCATGTGGACACAATCATTCTAACAGTTCAGTGTGCACACCTCCATGTGGTCACATTCTAACAGTTCAGTGTGCACACCTCCATGTGGACACACTCATTCTACCAGTTCATTGTGCACACCTCCATGTGGACACAGTCATTCTAACAGTTCAGTGTGCACACCTCCACAGGGATACACTCATTATAACAGTTCAGTGTGCACACCTCCATGTGGGCACACTCATTCTAACAGTTCAGTGTGCACACCTCCATGTGGACACACTCATTCTAACAGTTCAGTGTGCACACCTCCATGTAGACACAGTCATTCTAACAGTTCAGTGTGCACACCTCCATGTGGACACACTCATTCTAACAGTTCAGTGTGCATACCTCCACAGGGACACACTCATTCTAAGAGATCATTGTGCACACCTCCATGTGAACACACTCATTCTAACAGTTCAGTGTGCACGACTCCATGTGGGCACACTCATTCTTACAGTTCAGTGTGCACTCCTCCATGTGTACACATTCTAACAGTTCATTGTGCACACCTCCATGTGGACACACTCATTCTAACAGTTCAGTGTGCACACCTCCAGAGGGACACACTCATTCTAACACTTCAGTGTGCACGCCTCCATGTGGGCACACTCATTCTTACAGTTCAGTGTGCACACCTCCATGTGGACACATTCTAACTGTTCAGTGTGCACACCTCCATGTGGACACACTCATTCTAACAGTTCAGTGTGCACACCTCCATGTGGACACACTCATTCTAACAGTTCAGTGTGCACAACTCCATGTGGACACAGTCATTCTAACAGTTCAGTGTGCACACCTCCATGTGGACACACTCATTCTTACAGTTCAGGGTGCACACCTCCACAGGGACACACTCATTCTAATAGTTCAGTGTGCACATCTCCATGTAGACACATTCTAACAGATCAGTGTACACACCTCCATGTGGACACACTCATTCTAACAGTTCAGTGTGCACAACTCCATGTGGACACAGTCAATCTAACAGTTCAGTGTGCACACCTCCATGTAGACACACTCATTCTAACAGTTCAGTGTGCACACCTCCATGTCGACACATTCTAACAGTTCAGTGTACACACATCCATGTGGACACACACATTCTAACAGTTCAGTATGCACATCTCCTTGTGGACACAATCATTCTAACAGTTCACTGTGCACACCTCCACAGGGACACACTCATTCTAAGTGATCATTGTGCACACCTCCATGTAAACACACTTATTCCAACAGCTGAGTGTGCACACCTCCACATGGACACACTCATTCTAACATTTCAGTGTGCACACCTCCATGTGCACACAGTCATTCTAACAGTTCAGTGTGCACGACTCCATGTGGGCACACTCATTCTTACAGTTCAGTGTGCACTCCTCCATGTGTACACATTCTAACAGTTCAGTGTGCACAACTCCATGTGGACACACTCATTCTAACAGATCAGTGTGCACACCTCCATGTGGACACACTCATTCTAACAGTTCAGTGTGCACACCTCCATGTGGACACACTCATTCTAACAATTCAGTGTGCACACCTCCATGTGGACACACTCATTCTAACAGTTCAGGGTGTACACCTCCACAGGGACACACTCTAACAGTTCAGTGTGCACACCTCCATGTGGACACACTCATTCTAACAGTTCATTGTGCACACCTAAATGTGGACACAGTCATTCTAACAGTTCAGTGTGCACACCTCATGCGGACACAATCATTCTAACAGTTCAGTGTGCACACCTCCACAGGGACACACTCATTCTAACAGTTCAGTGTGCACACCTCCAAGTGGGCACATTAATTCTAACAGTTCAGTGTGCACACCTCCACAGGGACACACTCATTATAACAGTTCAGTGTGCACACCTCCATGTGGAGACACTCATTCTAACAGTTCAGTGTGCACACCTCCATGTGGACACACTCATTCTAACAGTTCAGTGTGCACACCTCCATGTGGACAAATTCTAACACTTGAGTGTCCACACCTTCATGTGGACACACTCATTCTAACAGTTCAGTGTGCACACTTCCACAGGGACACACTCATTCTAACACTTCAGTGTGCACACCTCCATGTGGGCACATTCATTCTAACAGTTCAGTGTGGACGCCTCCATGTGGGCACACTCATTCTTACAGTTCAGTGTGCACACCTCCATGTGGACACACTCATTCTAACATTACAGAGTGCACACATCCATGTGGACACACTCATTCTAACAGTTCAGTGTGCACACCTCCATGTGGACACAGTCATTCTAACAGTTCAGTGTGCACACCTCTTTGTGGACACACTCATTCTAACAGTTCAGAGTGCATACCTCCACAGTGACACAGTCATTCTAACAGTTCAGTGTGCACACCTCCATGTGGACACAATTATTCTAATAGTTCAGTGTGCACACCTCCATGTGGACACACTCATTCTAACAGTTCAGTGTGCACACCTCCATGTGGACACACTCATTCTAACAGTTCAGTGTGCACATCTCCATATGGACACACTCATTCTAACAGTTCAGTGTGCACACCTCCATGTGAACACAATCATTCAAATAGTTCAATGTGCACACCTCCATGTGGACACAGTCAATCTAACAGTTCAGTGTGCACACCTCCATGTGGACACACTCCTTCTAACAGTTCAGTGTGCACACCTTCATGTCGATACATTCTAACAGTTCAGTGTACACACATCCATGTGGACACACACATTCTAACAGTTCAGTATGCACATCTCCATGTGGACACAATCATTCTAACAGTTCAGTGTGCACACCTCCATGTGGTCACATTCTAACAGTTCCGTGTGCACACCTCCATGTGGATACACTCATTCTAACAGTTCATTGTGCACACCTCCATGTGGACACAGACATTCTAACAGATCAGTGTTCACACCTCCATAGGGACACACTCATTATAACAGTTCAGTGTGCACACCTCCATGTGGACACACTCATTCTAACAGTTCAGTGTGCACACCTCCATGTGGGCACACTCATTCTAACAGTTCAGTGTGCACACCTCCATGTGGACACTCATTCTAACAGTTCAGTGTGCACACCTCCATGTGGACAAATTCTAACACTTCAGTATGCACACCTCCATGTGGACACACTCATTCTAACAGTTCAGTGTGCACACCTCCACAGGGACACACTCATTCTAAGAGATCATTGTGCACACCTCCATGTGGACACACTCATTCTAACAGTTCAGTGTGCACACCTCCACAGGGACACACTCATTCTAACACTTCAGTGTACACACCTCCATGTGGACACACATATTATAACATTTTAGTGTGCACACCTCCATGTGAACACAATCATTCTAATAATTCAGTGTGCACACCTCCATATGGACACAGTCATTCTAACAGTTCAGTGTGCACACCTCCATGTGGACAATCTCATTCTAACAGTACTTTGTGCACACATCCATGTGGTCACATTTTAACAGTTCAGTGTGCACACCTCCATGTGGCCACACTCATTCTAACAGTTCAGTGTGCACACCTCCATGTGGGCACACTCATTCTAACAGTTCATTGTGCACACCTCCATGTGGACACACTCATTCTAACAGTTCAGTGTGCACACCTCCATGTGGACACACTCATTCTAACAGTTCAGTGTGCATACCTCCATGTGTACACAGTCATTCTAACAGTTCAGTGTGCACACCTCCATGTGGACACACTCATTCTAACAGTTCAGTGTGCACACCTCCATATGGACACACTCATTCTAACAGTTCAGTGTGCACACCTCCATGTGAACACAATCATTCTAATAGTTCAATGTGCACACCTCCATGTGGACACAGTCAATCTAACAGTTCAGTGTGCACACCTCCATGTGGACACACTCATTCTAACAGTTCAGTGTGCACACCTCCATGTCGATACATTCTAACAGTTCAGTGTACACACATCCATGTGGACACACACATTCTAACAGTTCAGTATGCACATCTCCATGTGGACACAATCATTCTAACAGTTCAGTGTGCACACCTCCATGTGGTCACATTCTAACAGTTCAGTGTGCACACCTCCATGTGGACACACTCATTCTAACAGTTCATTGTGCACACCTCCATGTGGACACAGTCATTCTAACAGTTCAGTGTGCACACCTCCACAGGGACACACTCATTCTAACAGTTCAGTGTGCACACCTCCAGTGGGCACACTCATTCTAACAGTTCAGTGTGCACACCTCCATGTGGACACACTCATTCTAACAGTTCAGTGTGCACACTTCCATGTGGACACACTCATTCTAACAGTTCAGTGTGCACACCTCCATGTGGACACACTCATTCTAACAGTTCAGTGTGCACACCTCCACAGGGACACACTCATTCTAAGAGATCATTGTTCACACCTCCATGTGAACACACTCATTCCAACAGTTCAGTGTGCACACCTCCACATGGACACACTCATTCTAACACTTTAGTGTGCACACCTCCATGTGGGCACACTCATTCTAACAGTTCAGTGTGCACGACTCCATGTGGGCACACTCATTCTTACAGTTCAGTGTGCACTCCTCCATGTGTACACATTCTAACAGTTCAGTGTGCACAACTCCATGTGGACACACTCATTCTAACAGTTCAGTGTGCACACCTCCATGTGGACACACTCATTCTAACAGTTCAGTGTGCACACCTTCATGTGGACACACTCATTCTAACAGTTCAGTGTGCACACCTCCATGTGGACACACTCATTCAAACAGTTCATTGTGCACACCTAAATGTGGACACAGTCATTCTAACAGTTCAGTGTGCACACCTCATGCGGACACAATCATTCTAACAGTTCAGTGTGCACACCTCCAAGTGGGCACATTAATTCTAACAGTTCAGTGTGCACACCTCCACAGGGACACACTCATTATAACAGTTCAGTGTGCACACCTCCATGTGGGCACACTCATTCTAACAGTTCAGTGTGCACACCTCCATGTGGACAAATTCTAACACTTGAGTGTCCACACCTTCATGTGGACACACTCATTCTAACAGTTCAGTGTGCACACTTCCACAGAGACACACTCATTCTAACACTTCAGTGTGCACACCTCCATGTGGGCACATTCATTCTAAAAGTTCAGTGTGGACGCCTCCATGTGGGCACACTCATTCTTACAGTTCAGTGTGCACACCTCCATGTAGACACACTCATTCTAACATTACAGAGTGCACACATCCATGTGGACACACTCATTCTAACAGTTCAGTGTGCACACCTCCATGTGGACACAGTCATTCTAACAGTTCAGTGTGCACACCTCTTTGTGGACACACTCATTCTAACAGTTCAGAGTGCATACCTCCACAGTGACACAGTTATTCTAACAGTTCAGTGTGCACACCTCCATGTGGACACAATTATTCTAATAGTTCAGTGTGCACACCTCCATGTGGACACACTCATTCTAACAGTTCAGTGTGCACACCTCCATGTGGACACACTCATTCTAACAGTTCAGTGTGCACACCTCCATATGGACACACTCATTCTAACAGTTCAGTGTGCACACCTCCATGTGAACACAATCATTCAAATAGTTCAATGTGCACACCTCCATGTGGACACAGTCAATCTAACAGTTCAGTGTGCACACCTCCATGTGGACACACTCCTTCTAACAGTTCAGTGTGCACACCTCCATGTCGATACATTCTAACAGTTCAGTGTACACACATCCATGTGGACACACACATTCTAACAGTTCAGTATGCACATCTCCATGTGGACACAATCATTCTAACAGTTCAGTGTGCACACCTCCATGTGGTCACATTCTAAGAGTTCAGTGTGCACACCTCCATGTGGACAAACTCATTCTAACAGTTCATTGTGCACACCTCCATGTGGACACAGACATTCTAACAGTTCAGTGTGCACACCTCCACAGGGACACACTCATTATAACAGTTCAGTGTGCACACCTCCATGTGGACACACTCATTCTAACAGTTCAGTGTGCACACCTCCATGTGGGCACACTCATTCTTACAGTTCAGTGTGCACACCTCAATGTGGACACACTCATTCTAACAGTTCAGTGTGCACACCTCCATGTGGACAAATTCTAACACTTCAGTGTCCACACCTCCATGTGGACACACTCATTCTAACAGTTCAGTGTGCACACCTCCACAGGGACACACTCATTCTAAGAGATCATTGTGCACACCTCCATGTGGACACACTCATTCTAACAGTTCAGTGTGCACACCTCCACAGGGACACACTCATTCTAACACTTCAGTGTGCACACCTCCATGTGGGCACACTCATTCTTACAGTTCATTGTGCACTCCTCCATGTGGACACATTCTAACAGTTCAGTGTGCACAACTCCATGTGGACACACTCATTCTAACAGTTCAGTGTGCACACCTCCACAGGGACACACTCATTCTAACAGTTCAGTGTGCACACCTCCAAGTGGGCACATTAATTCTAACAGTTCAGTGTTCACACCTCCACAGGGACACACTCATTATAACAGTTCAGTGTGCACACCTCCATGTGGAGACACTCATTCTAACAATTCAGTGTGCACACCTCCATGTGGACACACTCATTCTAACAGTTCAGTGTGCACACCTCCATGTGGACAAATTCTAACACTTCAGTGTCCACACCTCCATGTGGACACACTCATTCTAACAGTTCAGTGTGCACACTTCCACAGGGACACACTCATTCTAACACTTCAGTGTGCACACCTCCATGTGGGCACAGTCATTCTAACAGTTCAGTGTGGACGCCTCCATGTGGGCACACTCATTCTTACAGTTCAGTGTGCACACCTCCATGTGGACACACTCATTCTAACAGTACAGAGTGCACACATCCATGTGGACACACTCATTCTAACAGTTCAGTGTGCACACCTCCATGTGGACAAATTCTAACAGTTCAGTGTGCACACCTCCATGTGGCCACACTCATTCTAACAGTTCAGTGTGCACAACTCCATGTGGGCACACTCATTCTAACAGTTCAGTGTGCACAACTCCATGTGGACACAGCATTCTAACAGTTCAGTGTGCACACCTCCATGTGGACACACTCATTCTAACAGTTCAGTGTGCACACCTCCACAGGGATACACTCTAACAGTTCAGTGTGCACAACTCCACAGGGACACACTCATTCTAATAGTTCAGTGTGCACACCTCAATGTGGACACAGGCATTCTAACAGTTCAGTGTGCACACCTCTATGTGGACACACTCATTCTAACAGTTCAGAGTGCATACCTCCACAGTGACACAGTCATTCTAACAGTTCAATGTGCACACCTCCATGTGGACACAATTATTCTAATAGTTAAGTGTGCACACCTCCATGTGTACACAGTCATTCTAACAGTTCAGTGTGCACACCTCCATGTGGACACACTCATTCTAACAGTTCAGTGTGCACACCTCCATGTGGACACACTCATTCTAACAGTTCAGTGTGCACACCTCCATGTGAACACAATCATTCTAATAGTTCAATGTGCACACCTCCATGTGGACACAGTCAATCTAACAGTTCAGTGTGCACACCTCCATGTGGACACACTCATTCTAACAGTTCAGTGTGCACACCTCCATGTTGACACATTCTAACAGTTCAGTGTACACACATCCATGTGCACACACACATTCTAACAGTTCAGTATGCACATCTCCATGTGGACACATTCATTCTAACAGTTCAGTGTGCACACCTCCATGTGGACACACTCGTTCTAACAGTTCAGTGTGCACACCTCAATGTGGACACAGTCATTCTAACAGTTCAGTGTGCACACCTTTATGTGGACACACTCATTCTAACAGTTCAGAGTGCATACCTCCCTAGTGACACAGTCATTCTAACAGTTCAGTGTCCACACCTCCATGTGAACACAATCATTCTAATAGTTCAATGTGCACACCTCCATGTGGACACAGTCAATCTAACAGTTCAGTGTGCACACCTCCATGTGGACACACTCATTCTAACAGTTCAGTGTGCACATCTCCATATGGACACACTCATTCTAACAGTTCAGTGTGCACACATCCATGTGAACACAATCATTCAAATAGTTCAATGTGCACACCTCCATGTGGACACAGTCAATCTAACAGTTCAGTGTGCACACCTCCATGTGGACACACTCCTTCTAACAGTTCAGTGTGCACACCTTCATGTCGATACATTCTAACAGTTCAGTGTACACACATCCATGTGGACACACACATTCTAACAGTTCAGTATGCACATCTCCATGTGGACACAATCATTCTAACAGTTCAGTGTTCACACCTCCATAGGGACACACTCATTATAACAGTTCAGTGTGCACACCTCCATGTGGACACACTCATTCTAACAGTTCAGTGTGCACACCTCCATGTGGGCACACTCATTCTAACAGTTCAGTGTGCACACCTCCATGTGGACACTCATTCTAACAGTTCAGTGTGCACACCTCCATGTGGACAAATTCTAACACTTCAGTGTCCACACCTCCATGTGGACACACTCATTCTAACAGTTCAGTGTGCACACCTCCACAGGGACACACTCATTCTAAGAGATCATTGTGCACACCTCCATGTGGACACACTCATTCTAACAGTTCAGTGTGCACACCTCCACAGGGACACACTCATTCTAACACTTCAGTGTGCACACCTCCATGTGGACACACATATTATAACATTTTAGTGTGCACACCTCCATGTGAACACAATCATTCTAATAATTCAGTGTGCACACCTCCATATGGACACAGTCATTCTAACAGTTCAGTGTGCACACCTCCATGTGGACAATCTCATTCTAACAGTACTTTGTGCACACCTCCATGTGGTCACATTCTAACAGTTCAGTGTGCACACCTCCATGTGGCCACACTCATTCTAACAGTTCAGTGTGCACACCTCCATGTGGGCACACTCATTCTAACAGTTCATTGTGCACACCTCCATGTGGACACACTCATTCTAACAGTTCAGTGTACACACCTCCATGTGGACACACTCATTCTAACAGTTCTGTGTGCACACCTCCATGTGGACACAGTCATTCTAACAGTTCAGTGTGTACACCTCCATGTGGACACAATTATTTTAATAGTTCAGTGTGCATACCTCCATGTGTACACAGTCATTCTAACAGTTCAGTGTGCACACCTCCATGTGGACACACTCATTCTAACAGTTCAGTGTGCACACCTCCATATGGACACACTCATTCTAACAGTTCAGTGTGCACACCTCCATGTGAACACAATCATTCTAATAGTTCAATGTGCACACCTCCATGTGGACACAGTCAATCTAACAGTTCAGTGTGCACACCTCCATGTGGACACACTCATTCTAACAGTTCAGTGTGCACACCTCCATGTCGACACATTCTAACAGTTCAGTGTACACACATCCATGTGGACACACACATTCTAACAGTTCAGTATGCACATCTAAATGTGGACACAATCATTCTAACATTTCAGTGTGCACACCTCCATGTGGTCACATTCTAACAGTTCAGTGTGCACACCTCCATGTGGACACACTCATTCTAACAGTTCATTGTGCACACCTCCATGTGGACACAGTCATTCTAACAGTTCAGTGTGCACACCTCCACAGGGACACACTCATTCTAACAGTTCAGTGTGCACACCTCCATGTGGGCACACTCATTCTAACAGTTCAGTGTGCACACCTCCATGTGGACACACTCATTCTAACAGTTCAGTGTGCACACTTCCATGTGGACACACTCATTCTAACAGTTCAGTGTGCACACCTCCATGTGGACACACTCATTCTAACAGTTCAGTGTGCACACCTCCACAGGGACACACTCATTCTAAGAGATCATTGTTCACACCTCCATGTGAACACACTCATTCCAACAGTTCAGTGTGCACACCTCCACATGGACACACACATTCTAACACTTCAGTGTGCACACCTCCATGTGGGCACACTCATTCTAACAGTTCAGTGTGCACGACTCCATGTGGGCACACTCATTCTTACAGTTCAGTGTGCACTCCTCCATGTGTACACATTCTAACAGTTCAGTGTGCACAACTCCATGTGGACACACTCATTCTAACAGTTCAGTGTGCACACCTCCATGTGGACACACTCATTCTAACAGTTCAGTGTGCACACCTCCATGTGGACACACTCATTCTAACAGTTCAGTGTGCACACCTCCATGTGGACACACTCATTCTAACAGTTCAGGGTGCACACCTCCACAGGGACACACTCTAACAGTTCAGTGTGCACACCTCCATGTGGACACACTCATTCTAACAGTTCATTGTGCACACCTAAATGTGGACACAGTCATTCTAACAGTTCAGTGTGCACACCTCATGCGGACACAATCATTCTAACAGTTCAGTGTGCACACCTCCACAGGGACACACTCATTCTAACAGTTCAGTGTGCACACCTCCAAGTGGGCACATTAATTCTAACAGTTCAGTGTGCACACCTCCACAGGGACACACTCATTTTAACAGTTCAGTGTGCACACCTCCATGTGGAGACACTCATTCTAACAGTTCAGTGTGCACACCTCCATGTGGACACACTCATTCTAACAGTTCAGTGTGCACACCTCCATGTGGACAAATTCTAACACTTGAGTGTCCACACCTTCATGTGGACACACTCATTCTAACAGTTCAGTGTGCACACTTCCACAGGGACACACTCATTCTAACACTTCAGTGTGCACACCTCCATGTGGGCACATTCATTCTAAAAGTTCAGTGTGGACGCCTCCATGTGGGCACACTCATTCTTACAGTTCAGTGTGCACACCTCCATGTGGACACACTCATTCTAACATTACAGAGTGCACACATCCATGTGGACACACTCATTCTAACAGTTCAGTGTGCACACCTCCATGTGGACACAGTCATTCTAACAGTTCAGTGTGCACACCTCTTTGTGGACACACTCATTCTAACAGTTCAGAGTGCATACCTCCACAGTGACACAGTCATTCTAACAGTTCAGTGTGCACACCTCCATGTGGACACAATTATTCTAATAGTTCAGTGTGCACACCTCCATGTGGACACACTCATTCTAACAGTTCAGTGTGCACACCTCCATGTGGACACACTCATTCTAACAGTTCAGTGAGCACACCTCCATATGGACACACTCATTCTAACAGTTCAGTGTGCACACCTCCATGTGAACACAATCATTCAAATAGTTCAATGTGCACACCTCCATGTGGACACAGTCAATCTAACCGTTCAGTGTGCACACCTCCATGTGGACACACTCCTTCTAACAGTTCAGTGTGCACACCTCCATGTCGATACATTCTAACAGTTCAGTGTACACACATCCATGTGGACACACACATTCTAACAGTTCAGTATGCACATCTCCATGTGGACACAATCATTCTAACAGTTCAGTGTGCACACCTCCATGTGGTCACATTCTAAGAGTTCAGTGTGCACACCTCCATGTGGACACACTCATTCTAACAGTTCATTGTGCACACCTCCATGTGGACACAGACATTCTAACAGTTCAGTGTGCACACCTCCACAGGGACACACTCATTATAACAGTTCAGTGTGCACACCTCCATGTGGACACACTCATTCTAACAGTTCAGTGTGCACACCTCCATGTGAGCACACTCATTCTAACAGTTCAGTGTGCACACCTCCATGTGGACACACTCATTCTAACAGTTCAGTGTGCACACCTCCATGTGGACAAATTCTAACACTTCAGTGTCCACACCTCCATGTGGACACACTCATTCTAACAGTTCAGTGTGCACACCTCCACAGGGACACACTCATTCTAAGAGATCATTGTGCACACCTCCATGTGGACACACTCATTCTAACAGTTCAGTGTGCACACCTCCACAGGGACACACTCATTCTAACACTTCAGTGTACACACCTCCATGTGGGCACACTCATTCTAACAGTTCAGTGTGCACGCCTAAATGTGGGCACACTCATTCATACAGTTCATTGTGCACTCCTCCATGTGGACACATTCTAACAGTTCAGTGTGCACAACTCCATGTGGACACACTCATTCTAACAGTTCAGTGTGCACACCTCCATGTGGACACACTCATTCTAACAGTTCAGTGTGCACACCTCCATGTGGACACACTCATTCTAACAGTTCAGTGTGCACACCTCCATGTGGACACACTCATTCTAACAGTTCAGGGTGCACACCTCCACAGGGACACACACTAACAGTTCAGTGTGCACAACTCCATGTGGACACACTCATTCTAACAGTTCATTGTGCACACCTAAATGTGGACACAGTCATTCTAACAGTTCAGTGTGCACACCTCATGCGGACACAATCATTCTAACAGTTCACTGTGCACACCTCCACAGGGACACACTCATTCTAACAGTTCAGTGTGCACACCTCCAAGTGGGCACATTAATTCTAACAGTTCAGTGTTCACACCTCCACAGGGACACACTCATTATAACAGTTCAGTGTGCACACCTCCATGTGGAGACACTCATTCTAACAATTCAGTGTGCACACCTCCTTGTGGACACACTCATTCTAACAGTTCAGTGTGCACACCTCCATGTGGACAAATTCTAACACTTCAGTGTTCACACCTCCATGTGGACACACTCATTCTAACAGTTCAGTGTGCACACTTCCACAGGGACACACTCATTCTAACACTTCAGTGTGCACACCTCCATGTGGGCACATTCATTCTAACAGTTCAGTGTGGACGCCTCCATGTGGGCACACTCATTCTAACAGTTCAGTGTGCACAACTCCATGTGGACACAGCATTCTAACAGTTCAGTGTGCACACCTCCATGTGGACACACTCATTCTAACAGTTCAGGGTGCACACCTCCACAGGGATACACTCTAACAGTTCAGTGTGCACAACTCCACAGGGACACACTCATTCTAATAGTTCAGTGTGCACACCTCAATGTGGACACAGGCATTCTAACAGTTCAGTGTGCACACCTCTATGTGGACACACTCATTCTAACAGTTCAGAGTGCATACCTCCACAGTGACACAGTCATTATAACAGTTCAATGTGCACACCTCCATGTGGACACAATTATTCTAATAGTTCAGTGTGCACACCTCCATGTGTACACAGTCATTCTAACAGTTCAGTGTGCACACCTCCATGTGGACACACTCATTCTAACAGTTCAGTGTGCACACCTCCATGTGGACACACTCATTCTAACAGTTCAGTGTGCACACCTCCATGTAAACACAATCATTCTAATAGTTCAATGTGCACACCTCCATGTGGACACAGTCAATCTAACAGTTCAGTGTGCACACCTCCATGTGGACACACTCATTCTAACAGTTCAGTGTGCACACCTCCATGTTGACACATTCTAACAGTTCTGTGTACACACATCCATGTGTACACACACATTCTAACAGTTCAGTATGCACATCTCCATGTGGACACATTCATTCTAACAGTTCAGTGTGCACACCTCCATGTGGACACACTCGTTCTAACAGTTCAGTGTGCACACCTCAATGTGGACACAGTCATTCTAACAGTTCAGTGTGCACACCTTTATGTGGACACACTCATTCTAACAGTTCAGAGTGCATACCTCCCTAGTGACACAGTCATTCTAACAGTTCAGTGTCCACACCTCCATGTGGACACAATTATTCTAATAGTTCAGTGTGCACACCTCCATGTGTACACACTCATTCTAACAGTTCAGTGTGCACACCTCCATGTGGACACACTCATTCTAACAGTTAAGTGCGCACACCTCCATGTGAACACAATCATTCTAATAGTTCAATGTGCACACCTCCATGTGGACACAGTCAATCTAACAGTTCAGTGCGCATACCTCCACAGGGACACACTAATTCTAACAGTTCAGGGTGCACACCTCCATGTCGACACATTCTAAAAGTTCAGTGTACACACCTCCATGTAAGCACACTCATTCTAACAGTTCAGTGTGCACACTTCCATGTGGACACAATCATTCTAACAGTTCAGTGTGCACACCTCCATGTGGACACACTCATTATAATAGTTTAGTGTGCACACCTCCATGTGAACACAATCATTCTAATAATTCAGTGTGCACACCTCCATATGGACACAGTCATTCTAACAGTTCAGTGTGCACACCTCCATGTGGACAAACTCATTCTAACAGTACAGTGTGCACACCTCCATGTGGTCACATTCTAACAGTTCAGTGTGCACAACTCCATGTGGGCACACTCATTCTAAAAGTTCAATGTGCACACCTCCACAGGGACACACTCATTCTAACACTTCAGTGTGCACGCCTCCATGTGGGCACACTCATTCTTACAGTTCAGTGTGCACACCTACATGTGGACACATTCTAACAGTTCACTGTGCACACCTCCATGTGGACACACTCATTCTAACAGTTCAGTGTGCACACCTCCACAGGGACACCCTCATTCTAACAGTTCAGTGTGCACACCTCCACAGGGACACACTCATTCTAACACTTCAGTGTGCACATCTCCATGTGGGCACTCTCATTCTAACAGTTTAGTGTGCACGCCTCCATGTGGGCACACTCATTCTTACAGTTCAGTGTGCACACCTCCACAGGGACACACTCAATCTAACAGTTCAGTGTGCACACCTCCATGTGTACACACTCATTCTAACAGTTCAGTGTGCACACCTCCTTGTGGTCACATTCTAACAGTTCAGTGTGCACACCTCCTTGTGGACACACTCATTATAATAGTTTAGTGTGCACACCTCCATGTGAACACAATCATTCTAATAATTCAGTGTGCACACCTCCATATGGACACAGTCATTCTAACAGTTCAGTGTGCACACCTCCATGTGGACAAACTCATTCTAACAGTACAGTGTGCACACCTCCATGTGGTCACATTCTAACAGTTCAGTGTGCACAACTCCATGTGGGCACACTCATTCTAAAAGTTCAATGTGCACACCTCCACAGGGACACACTCATTCTAACACTTCAGTGTGCACATCTCCATGTGGGCACTCTCATTCTAACAGTTCAGTGTGCACGCCTCCATGTGGGCACACTCATTCTTACAGTTCAGTGTGCACACCTCCACAGGGACACAGTCATTCTAACAGTTCAGTGTGCACACATCCATGTGGACACAGTCATTCTACCAGTTCAGTGTGCACACCTCCATGTGGACACACTCATTCTAACAGTTCAGGGTGCACACTTCCACAGGGACACACTCTAACAGTTCAGTGTGCACACTTCCATGTGGACTCACTCATTCTAACAGTTCAGTGTGCACACCTCAATGTGGACACAGGCATTCTAACAGTTCAGTGTGCACACCACTATGTGGACACACTCATTCTAACAGTTCAGAGTGCATACCTCCACAGTGACACAGTCATTCTAACAGTTCAGTGTGCACACCTCCATGTGGACACAATTATTCTAATAGTTCAGTGTGCACACCTCCATGTGTACACAGTCATTCTAACAGTTCAGTGTGCACACCTCCATGTGGACACACTCATTCTAACAGTTCAGTGTGCACACCTCCATGTGGACACACTCATTCTAACAGTTCAGTGTGCACACCTCCATGTGTACACAATCATTATAATAGTTCAATGTGCACACCTCCATGTGGACACAGTCAATCTAACAGTTCAGTGTGCACACCTCCATGTGGACACATTCATTTTAACAGTTCAGTGTGCACACCTCCATGTCAACACATTCTAACAGTTCAGTGTACACACATCCATGTGGACACACACATTCTAACAGTTCAGTATGCACATCTCCATGTGGACATAATCATTCTAACAGTTCAGTGTGCACACCTCCATGTGGACACACTCATTCTAACAGTTAAGTGTGCACACCTCCATGTGAACACAATCATTCTAATTGTTCAATGTGCACACCTCCATGTGGACACAGTCAATCTAACAGTTCAGTGTGCACACCTCCACAGGGACACACTCATTCTAACAGTTCAGTGTGCACACCTCCATGTCGACACATTTTAACAGTTCAGTGTGCACACCTCCACAGGGACACACTCATTCTAACAGTTCAGTGTGCACACATTCATGTGGGCACATTAATTCTAACAGTTCAGTGTGCACACCTCCACAGGGACACACTCATTATAACAGTTCATTGTGCACACCTCCATGTGAAGACACTCATTCTAACAGTTCAGAGTGCACACCTCCATGTGGACACACTCATTCTAACAGTTCAGTGTGCACACATCCATGTGGACAAATTGTAACACTTCAGTGTCCACACCTCCATGTGGACACACTCATTCTAACAGTTCAGAGTGCACACTTCCACAGGGACACACTCATTCTAACACTCAGTGTGCACACCTCCATGTGGGCACACTCATTCTAACAGTTCAGTGTGGATGCCTCCATGTGGGCACACTCATTCTTACAGTTCAGTGTGCACACCACCATGTGGACACATTCTAACAGTTCAGTGTACACACCTCCATGTGGACACACTCATTCTAACAGTTCAGTGTGCACACCCCCATGTGGACACACTCATTCTAACAGTTAAGTGCGCACACCTCCATGTGAACACAATCATTCTAATAGTTCAATGTGCACACCTCCATGTGGACACAGTCAATCTAACAGTTCAGTGCGCATACCTCCACAGGGACACACTAATTCTAACAGTTCAGGGTGCACACCTCCATGTCGACACATTCTAAAAGTTCAGTGTACACACCTCCATGTAAGCACACTCATTCTAACAGTTCAGTGTGCACACTTCCATGTGGACACAATCATTCTAACAGTTCAGTGTGCACACCTCCATGTATACACTCTCATTCTAACAGTTCAGTGTGCACACCTCCTTGTGATCACATTCTAACAGTTCAGTGTGCACACCTCCATGTGGACACACTCATTATAATAGTTTAGTGTGCACACCTCCATGTGAACACAATCATTCTAATAATTCAGTGTGCACACCTCCATATGGACACAGTCATTCTAACAGTTCAGTGTGCACACCTCCATGTGGACAAACTCATTCTAACAGTACAGTGTGCACACCTCCATGTGGTCACATTCTAACAGTTCAGTGTGCACAACTCCATGTGGGCACACTCATTCTAAAAGTTCAATGTGCACACCTCCACAGGGACACACTCATTCTAACACTTCAGTGTGCACGCCTCCATGTGGGCACACTCATTCTTACAGTTCAGTGTGCACACCTACATGTGGACACATTCTAACAGTTCACTGTGCACACCTCCAAGTGGACACACTCATTCTAACAGTTCAGTGTGCACACCTCCACAGGGACACCCTCATTCTAACAGTTCAGTGTGCACACCTCCACAGGGACACACTCATTCTAACACTTCAGTGTGCACATCTCCATGTGGGCACTCTCATTCTAACACTTCAGTGTGCACGCCTCCATGTGGGCACACTCATTCTTACAGTTCAGTGTGCACACCTCCACAGGGACACACTCAATCTAACAGTTCAGTGTGCACACCTCCATGTGTACACACTCATCTAACAGTTCAGTGTGCACACCTCCTAGTGGTCACATTCTAACAGTTCAGTGTGCACACCTCCATGTGGACACACTCATTATAATAGTTTAGTGTGCACACCTCCATGTGAACACAATCATTCTAATAATTCAGTGTGCACACCTCCATATGGACACAGTCATTCTAACAGTTCAGTGTGCACACCTCCATGTGGACAAACTCATTCTAACAGTACAGTGTGCACACCTCCATGTGGTCACATTCTAACAGTTCAGTGTGCACAACTCCATGTGGGCACACTCATTCTAAAAGTTCAATGTGCACACCTCCACAGGGACACACTCATTCTAACACTTCAGTGTGCACGCCTCCATGTGGGCATACTCATTCTTACAGTTCAGTGTGCACACCTACATGTGGACACATTCTACCAGTTCACTGTGCACACCTCCATGTGGACACACTCATTCTAACAGTTCAGTGTGCACACCTCCACAGGGACACCCTCATTCTAACAGTTCAGTGTGCACACCTCCACAGGGACACACTCATTCTAACACTTCAGTGTGCACATCTCCATGTGGGCACTCTCATTCTAACAGTTCAGTGTGCACGCCTCCATGTGGGCACACTCATTCTTACAGTTCAGTGTGCACACCTCCACAGGGACACAGTCATTCTAACAGTTCAGTGTGCACACATCCATGTGGACACAGTCATTCTACCAGTTCAGTGTGCACACCTCCATGTGGACACACTCATTCTAACAGTTCAGGGTGCACACTTCCACAGGGACACACTCTAACAGTTCAGTGTGCACACCTCCATGTGGACTCACTCATTCTAACAGTTCAGTGTGCACACCTCAATGTGGACACAGGCATTCTAACAGTTCAGTGTGCACACCACTATGTGGACACACTCATTCTAACAGTTCAGAGTGCATACCTCCAAAGTGACACAGTCATTCTAACAGTTCAGTGTGCACACCTCCATGTGGACACAATTATTCTAATAGTTCAGTGTGCACACCTCCATGTGTACACAGTCATTCTAACAGTTCAGTGTGCACACCTCCATGTGGACACACTCATTCTAACAGTTCAGTGTGCACACCTCCATGTGGACACACTCATTCTAACAGTTCAGTGTGCACACCTCCATGTGTACACAATCATTATAATAGTTCAATGTGCACACCTCCATGTGGACACAGTCAATCTAACAGTTCAGTGTGCACACCTCCATGTGGACACATTCATTTTAACAGTTCAGTGTGCACACCTCCATGTCAACACATTCTAACAGTTCAGTGTACACACATCCATGTGGACACACACATTCTAACAGCTCAGTATGCACATCTCCATGTGGACATAATCATTCTAACAGTTCAGTGTGCACACCTCCATGTGGACACACTCATTCTAACAGTTAAGTGCGCACACCTCCATGTGAACACAATCATTCTAATAGTTCAATGTGCACACCTCCATGTGGACACAGTCAATCTAACAGTTCAGTGTGCACACCTCCACAGGGACACACTCATTCTAACAGTTCAGTGTGCACACCTCCATGTCGACACATTTTAACAGTTCAGTGTGCACACCTCCACAGGGACACACTCATTCTAACAGTTCAGTGTGCACACATTCATGTGGGCACATTAATTCTAACAGTTCAGTGTGCACACCTCCACAGGGACACACTCATTATAACAGTTCATTGTGCACACCTCCATGTGAAGACACTCATTCTAACAGTTCAGAGTGCACACCTCCATGTGGACACACTCATTCTAACAGTTCAGTGTGCACACCTCCATGTGGACACACTCATTCTAACAGTTCAGTGTGCACACATCCATGTGGACAAATTCTAACACTTCAGTGTCCACACCTCCATGTGGACACACTCATTCTAACAGTTCAGAGTGCACACTTCCACAGGGACACACTCATTCTAACACTCAGTGTGCACACCTCCATGTGGGCACACTCATTCTAACAGTTCAGTGTGGATGCCTCCATGTGGGCACACTCATTCTTACAGTTCAGTGTGCACACCACCATGTGGACACATTCTAACAGTTCAGTGTACACACCTCCATGTGGACACACTCATTCTAACAGTTCAGTGTGCACACCCCCATGTGGACACACTCATTCTAACAGTTCAGTGTGCACACCTCTATGTGGACACACTCATTCTAACAGTTCAGAGTGCATACCTCCACAGTGACACAGTCATTCTAACAGTTCAGTGTGCACACCTCCATGTGGACACAATTATTCTAATAGTTCATTGTGCACACCTCCATGTGGACACACTCGTTCTAACAGTTCAGTGTGCACACCTCAATGTGGACACAGTCATTCTAACAGTTCAGTGTGCACACCTCTATGTAGACACACTCATTCTAACAGTTCAGAGTGCATACCTCCCTAGTGACACAGTCATTCTAACAGTTCAGTGTCCACACCTCCATGTGGACACACTCATTCTAACAGTTCAGTGTGCACACCTCCATGTGTACACACTCATTCTAACAGTTCAGTGTGCACACCTCCATGTGGACACACTCATTCTAACAGTTAAGTGCGCACACCTCCATGTGAACACAATCATTCTAATAGTTCAATGTGCACACCTCCATGTGGACACAATCAATCTAACAGTTCAGTGCGCATACCTCCACAGGGACACACTAATTCTAACAGTTCAGGGTGCACACCTCCATGTCGACACATTCTAAAAGTTCAGTGTACACACCTCCATGTAAGCACACTCATTCTAACAGTTCAGTGTGCACACTTCCATGTGGACACAATCATTCTAACAGTTCAGTGTGCACACCTCCATGTGGACACACTCATTCTAACAGTTCAGTGTGCACACCTCCTTATGGTCACATTCTAACAGTTAGTGTGCACACCTCCATGTGGACACACTCATTATAATAGTTTAGTGTGCACACCTCCATGTGAACACAATCATTCTAATAATTCAGTGTGCACACCTCCATATGGACACAGTCATTCTAACAGTACAGTGTGCATACCTCCATGTGGTCACATTCTAACAGTTCAGTGTGCACAACTCCATGTGGGCACACTCATTCTAAAAGTTCAATGTGCACACCTCCACAGGGACACACTCATTCTAACACTTCAGTGTGCACGCCTCCATGTGGGCACACTCATTCTTACAGTTCAGTGTGCACACCTACAAGTGGACACATTCTAACAGTTCACTGTGCACACCTCCATGTGGACACACTCATTCTAACAGTTCAGTGTGCACACCTCCACAGGGACACACTCATTCTAACACTTCAGTGTGCACATCTCCATGTGGGCACTCTCATTCTAACAGTTCAGTGTGCACGCCTCCATGTGGGCACACTCATTCTTACAGTTCAGTGTGCACACCTCCACAGGGAAACACTCATTCTAACAGTTCTGTGTGCACACATCCATGTGGACACAGTCATTCTACCAGTTCAGTGTGCACACCTCCATGTGGACACACTCATTCTAACAGTTCAGGTTGCACACTTCCACAGGGACACACTCTAACAGTTCAGTGTGCACACCTCCATGTGGACACACTCATTCTAACAGTTCAGTGTGCACACCTCAATGTGGACACAGGCATTCTAACAGTTCAGTGTGCACACCACTATGTGGACACACTCATTCTAACAGTTCAGAGTGCATACCTCCACAGTGACACAGTCATTCTAACAGTTCAGTGTGCACACCTCCATGTGGACACAATTATTCTAATAGTTCAGTGTGCACACCTCCATGTGTACACAGTCATTCTAACAGTTCAGTGTGCACACCTCCATGTGGACACACTCATTCTAACAGTTCAGTGTGCACACCTCCATGTGGACACACTCATTCTAACAGTTCAGTGTGCACACCTCCACAGGGACACACTCATTCTAACAGTTCAGTGTGCACACCTCCATGTCGACACATTTTAACAGTTCAGTGTGCACACCTCCACAGGGACACACTCATTCTAACAGTTCAGTGTGCACACCTTCATGTGGGCACATTAATTCTAACAGTTCAGTGTGCACACCTCCACAGGGACACACTCATTATAACAGTTCATTGTGCACACCTCCATGTGAAGACACTCATTCTAACAGTTCAGAGTGCACACCTCCATGTGGACACACTCATTTTAACAGTTCAGTGTGCACACCTCCATGTGGACACACTCATTCTAACAGTTCAGTGTGCACACATCCATGTGGACAAATTCTAACACTTCAGTGTCCACACCTCCATGTGGACACACTCATTCTAACAGTTCAGTGTGCACACTTCCACAGGGACACACTCACTCTAACACTTCAGTGTGCACAACTCCATGTGGGCACACTCATTCTAACAGTTCAGTGTGGATGCCTCCATGTGGGCACACTCATTCTTACAGTTCAGTGTGCACACCACCATGTGGACACATTCTAACAGTTCAGTGTACACACCTCCATGTGGACACACTCATTCTAACAGTTCAGTGTGCACACCCCCATGTGGACACACTCATTCTAACAGTTCAGTGTGCACACCTCTATGTGGACACACTCATTCTAACAGTTCAGAGTGCATACCTCCACAGTGACACAGTCATTCTAACAGTTCAGTGTGCACACCCCCATGTGGACACAATTATTCTAATAGTTCATTGTGCACACCTCCATGTGGACACACTCTTTCTAACAGTTCAGTGTGCACACCTCCATGTGGACACACTCATTTTAACAGTTCAGTGTGCACACCTCCATGTGGACACACTCATTCTAACAGTTCAGTGTGCACACCTCCATGTGCACACAGTCATTCTAACAGTTCAGTGTGCACACCTCTATGTGGACACACTCATTCTAACAGTTCAGTGTGCACACCTCCATGTGGACACACTCATTCTAACAGTACAGAGTGCATACCTCCAGAGTGACACAGTCATTCTAACAGTTCCGTGTGCACACCTCCATGTGGACACAATTATTCTAATAGTTCAGTGTGCACACCTCCATGTGCACACAGTCATTCTAACAGTTCAGTGTGCACACCTCCATGTGGACACACTCATTCTAACAGTTCAGGGTGCACACCTCCACAGGGACACACTCTAACAGTTCAGTGTGCACACCTCCATGTGGACACACTCATTCTAACAGTTCAGGGTGCACACTTCCACAGGGACACACTCTAACAGTTCAGTGTGCACACCTCCATGTGGACACACTCATTCTAACAGTTCAGTGTGCACACCTCAATGTGGACACAGGCATTCTAACAGTTCAGTGTGCACACCTATATGTGGACACACTCATTCTAACAGTTCAGAGTGCATACCTCCACAGTGACACAGTCATTCTAACAGTTTAGTGTGCACACCTCCATGTGGACACAATTATTCTAATAGTTCAGTGTGCACACCTCCATGTGAACACAGTCATTCTAACAGTTCAGTGTGCACACCTCCATGTGGACACACTCATTCTAACAGTTCAGTGTGCACACCTCCATGTGGACACACTCATTCTAACAGTTCAGTGTGCACACCTCCATGTGAACACAATCATTATAATAGTTCGATGTGCACACCTCCATGTGGACACAGTCAATCTAACAGTTCAGTGTGCACACCTCCATGTGGACACACTCATTTTAACAGTTCAGTGTGCACACCTCCATGTCGACACATTCTAACAGTTCAGTGTACACACGTCCATGTGGACACAAACATTCTAACAGTTCAGTATGCACATCTCCATGTGGACACAATCATTCTAACAGTTCAGTGTGCACACCTCCATGTGGTCACATTCTAACAGTTCAGTGTGCACACCTCCATGTGGACACACTCATTCTAACAGTTCAGTGTGCATACCTCCATATGGACACAGTCATTCTAACAGTTCAGTGTGCACACCTCCACAGGGACACACTCATTATAACAGTTCAGTGTGCACACCTCCATGTGGACACACTCATTCTAACAGTTCAGTGTGCACACCTCCATGTGGGCACACTCATTCTAACAGTTCAGTGTGCACACCTCCATGTGGACAAATTCTAACACTTCAGTGTCCACACCTCCATTTGGAACTACTCATTCTAACAGTTCAGTGTGCACACCTCCACAGGGACACACTCATTCTAAGAATTCATTGTTCACACCTCCATGTGGACACACTCATTCTAACAGTTCAGTGTGCACACCTCCACAGGGACACACTCATTCTAACACTTCAATGTGCACACCTCCATGTGGGCACACTCATTCTAACAGTTCAGTGTGCACGCCTCCATGTGGGCACACTCATTCTTACAGTTCAGTGTGCACTCCTTCATGTGGACACATTCTAACAGTTCAGTGTGCACACCTCCATGTGGACACACTCATTCTAACAGTTCAGTGTGCACACCTCCATGTGGACACACTCATTCTAACAGTTCGGTGTGCACACCTCCATGTGGACACACTCATTCTAACAGTTCAGTGTGCAAAACTCCATGTGGACACACTCATTCTAACAGTTCAGGGTGCACACCTCCACAGGAACACTCTAACAGTTCAGTGTGCACACATCCATGTGGACACACTCATTCTAACAGTTCAGTGTGCACACCTCCATGTGGGCACACTCTTTCTAACAGTTCAGTGTGCACACCTCCATGTGGACAAATTCTAACACTTCAGTGTCCACACCTCCATGTGGAACTACTCATTCTAACAGTTCAGTGTGCACACCTCCACAGGGACACACTCATTCTAAGAGTTCATTGTTCACACCTTCATGTGGACACACTCATTCTAACAGTTCAGTGTGCACACCTCCACAAGGACACACTCATTCTAACACTTCAATGTGCACACCTCCATGTGGGCACACTCATTCTAACAGTTCACTGTGTCGCCTCCATGTGGGCACACTCATTCTTACAGTTCAGTGTGCACTCCTCCATGTGGACACATTCTAACAGTTCAGTGTGCACACCTCCATGTGGACACACTCATTCTAACAGTTCAGTGTGCACACCTCCATGTGGACACACTCATTCTAACAGTTCGGTGTGCACACCTCCATGTGGACACACTCATTCTAACAGTTCAGTGTGCAAACCTCCATGTGGACACACTCATTCTAACAGTTCAGGGTGCACACCTCCACAGGAACACTCTAACTGTTCAGTGTGCACACCTCCATGTGGACACACTCATTCTAACAGTTCAGTGTGCACATCTCAATGTGGACACAGTCATTCTAACAGTTCAGTGTTCACACCTCTATGTGGACACACTCATTCTAACAGTTCAGAGTGCTTACCTCCACAGTGACACAGTCATTCTAACAGTTCAATGTGCACACCTCCATGTGGACACATTTATTCTAATAGTTCAGTGTGCACACTTCCATGTGTACACACTAATTCTAACAGTTCAGTGTGCACACCTCCATGTGGACACACTCATTCTAACAGTTAAGTGCACACACCTCCATGTGAACACAATCATTCTAATAGTTCAATGTGCACACCTCCATGTGGACACAGTCAATCTAACAGTTCAGTGTGCACACCTCCACAGGGACACACTCATTCTAACAGTTCAGTGTGCACACCTCCATGTCGACACATTTTAACAGTTCAGTGTGCACAACTCCACAGGGACACACTCATTCTAACAGTTCAGTGTGCACACCTTCATGTGGGCACATTAATTCTAACAGTTCAGTGTGCACACCTCCACAGGGACACACTCATTATAACAGTTCAGTGTGCACACCTCCATGTGAAGACACTCATTCTAACAGTTCATAGTGCACACCTCCATGTGGACACACTCATTCTAACAGTTCAGTGTGCACACCTCCATGTGGACACACTCATTCTAACAGTTCAGTGTGCACACCTCCATGTGGACAAATTCTAACACTTCAGTGTCCACACCTCCATGTGGACACACTCATTCTAACAGTTCAGTGTGCACACTTCCACAGGGACACACTCATTCTAACACTTCAGTGTGCACCCCTCCATGTGAACACAATCATTCTAACAGTTCAGTGTGCACACCTCCATGTGGGCACACTCATTCTAACAGTTCAGTGTGCACACCTCCATGTGGACACATTCTAACAGTTCAGTGTACACACCTCCATGTGGACACACTCATTCTAACAGTTCAGTGTGGACACCCCCATGTGGACACACTCATTCTAACAGTTCAGTGTGCACACCTCTATGTGGACATACTCATTCTAACAGTTCAGAGTGCATACCTCCACAGTGACACAGTCATTCTAACAGTTCAGTGTGCACACCTCCATGTGGAAACAATTATTCTAATAGTTCATTGTGCACACCTCCATGTGGAAACACTCATTCTAACAGTTCAGTGTGCACACCTCCATGTGGACACACTCATTCTAACAGTTCAGTGTGCACAACTCCATGTGGACACACTCATTCTAACAGTTCAGTGTGCACACCTCCATGTGCACACAGTCATTCTAACAGTTCAGTGTGCACACCTCTATGTGGACACACTCATTCTAACAGTTCAGTGTGCACACCTCCATGTGCACACACTCATTCTAACAGTACAGAGTGCATACCTCCACAGTGACACAGTCATTCTAACAGTTCAGTGTGCACACCTCCATGTGGACACAATTATTCTAATAGTTCAGTGTGCACACCTCCATGTGGACACACTCATTCTAACAGTTCAGTGTGCACAACTCTATGTGGACACACTCTAACAGTTCAGTGTGCACACGTCCATGTGGACACACTCATTCTAACAGTTCAGTGTGCACACCTCCATGTGCACACAGTCATTCTAACAGTTCAGTGTGCACACTTCCATGTGGACACACTCATTCTAACAGTTCAGGGTGCACACCTCCACAGGGACACACTCTAACAGTTCAGTGTGCACACCTCCATGTGGTCACACTCATTCTAACAGTTCAGTGTGCACACCTCAATGTGGACACAGACATTCTAACAGTTCAGTGTGCACACCTCTATGTGGACACACTCATTCTAACATTTCAGAGTGCATACTTCCACAGTGACACAGTCATTCTAACAGTTCAGTGTGCACACCTCCATGTGGACACAATTATTCTAATAGTTCAGTGTGCACACCTCCATGTGTACACAGTCATTCTAACAGTTCAGTGTGCACACCTCCATGTGGACACACTCATGCTAACAGTTCAATGTGCACACCTCCATGTGGACACACTCATTCTAACAGTTCAGTGTGCACACCTCCATGTGAACACAATCATTCTAATAGTTCAATGTGCACACCTCCATGTGGACACAGTCAATCTAACAGTTCAGTGTGCACACCTCCACAGGGACACACTCATTCTAATAGTTCAGTGTGCACACCTCCATGTGGACACAGGCATTCTAACAGTTCAGTGTGCACACCTCCATGTGGACACAATCATTCTAACAGTTCAGTGTGCACACCTCCATGTGGTCACATTCTAACAGTTCAGTGTGCACACCTCCATGTGGACACACTCTTTCTAACAGTTTAGTGTACACACCTCCATGTGAACACAATCATTCTAATAATTCAGTGTGCACACCTCTATATGGACACAGTCATTCTAACAGTTCAGTGTGCACACCTCCACAGGGACACAATCATTCTAACAGTTCAGTTGCACACCTTCATGTGGACACACTCATTCTAACAGTTCAGTGTGCACACCTCCATGTGGACACACTCATTCTAACAGTTCAGTGTGCACACGTCCATGTGGACACACTCATTCTAACAGTTCAGTGTGCACACCTCCATGTGCACACAGTCATTCTAACAGTTCAGTGTGCACACCTCCATGTGGACACACTCATTCTAACAGGTCAGGGTGCACACCTCCACAGGGACACACTCTAACAGTTCAGTGTGCACACCTCCATGTGGACACACTCATTCTAACAGTTCAGTGTGCACACCTCAATGTGGACACACTCATTCTAACACTTTAGTGTCCACACCTCCATGTGGACACACTCATTCTCATATTTCAGTGTGCACACCTCCACAGGGACACACTCATTCTAAGAGTTCATTGTGCACACCTCCATGTGGACACACTCATTCTAACAGTTCAGTGTGCACACCTCCACAGGGACACACTCATTCTAACACTTCAGTGTGCATGCCTCCATGTGGGCACACTCATTCTTACAGTTCAGTGTGCACACCTCCATGTGGACACATTCTAACAGTTCAGTGTTCACATCTCCATGTGGACACACGCATTCTAACACTTCAGTGTGCACACCTCCATGTGGACACACTCATTCTAACAGTTCAGTGTGCACACCTCCATGTGGACACAGACATTCTAACAGTTCAGTGTGCACACCTCCATGTGGACACACTCATTCTAACAGTTCAGGGTGCACACCTCCACAGGGACACACTCTAACAGTTCAGTGTGCACAACTCCATGTGGACACACTCATTCTAACAGTTCAGTGTGCACACCTCCATGTGGACACAGGCATTCTAACAGTTCAGTGTGCACACCTCTATGTGGACACACTCATTCTAACAGTTCAGAGTGCATACCTCCACAGTGACACAGTCATTCTAACAGTTCAGTGTGCACACCTCCATGTGGACACAATTATTCTAATAGTTCAGTGTGCACACCTCCATGTGTACACAGTCATTCTAACAGTTCAGTGTGCACACCTCCA
The DNA here is from genome assembly GCF_949786415.1 of Peromyscus eremicus. Lineage (NCBI taxonomy): Eukaryota > Metazoa > Chordata > Mammalia > Rodentia > Cricetidae > Peromyscus > Peromyscus eremicus. The sequence goes on along the minus strand of NW_026734690.1, from coordinate 145,764 downwards.
TGTGGACACACTCATTCTAACAGTTCAGTGTGCACACCTCCATGTGGACACACTCATTCTAACAGTTCAGTGTGCACACCTCCATGTGGACACACTCATTCTAACAGTTCAGTGTGCACATCTCCATGTGGACACACTCATTCTAACAGTTCAGGGTGCTGACCTCCACAGGGACACACTCTAACAGTTCAGTGTGCACAACTCCATGTGGACACACTCATTCTAACAGTTCAGTGTGCACACCTCAATGTGGACACAGTCATTCTAACAGTTCAGTTTGCACACCTCCATGTGGACACAATTATTCTAATAGTTCAGTGTGCACACCTCCATGTGTACAGTCATTCTAACAGTTCAGTGTGCACACCTCCATGTGGACACACTCATTCTAACAGTTCAGTGTGCACACCTCCATGTGGACACATTCTAACAGTTCAGTGTACACACATCCATGTGGACACACACATTCTAACAGTTCAGTATGCACATCTCCATGTGGACACAATCATTCTAACAGTTCAGTGTGCACAACTCCATGTGGACACACTCATTCTAACAGTTCAGGGTGCACACCTCCATGTGAACACAATCATTTTAATAGTTCAATGTGCACACCTCCATGTGGACACAGTCAATCTAACAGTTCAGTGTGCACAACTCCATGTGGACACACTCATTCTAACAGTTCAGTGTGCACACCTCCATGTGGACACACTCATTCTAACAGTTCAGTGTGCACAACTCCATGTGGACACACTCATTCTAACAGTTCAGTGTGCACACCTCCATGTGGACACACTCATTCTAACAGTTCAGGGTGCACACATCCACAGGGACAATCTCTAACAGTTCAGTGTGCACACCTCCATGTGGACACACTCATTCTAACAGTTCAGTGTGCACACCTCAATGTGGACACAGTCATTCTAACAGTTCAGTGTGCATACCTCTATGTGGACACACTCATTCTTACAGTTCAGAGTGCATACCTCCACAGTGACAGTCATTCTAACAGTTCAGTGTGCACACCTCCATGTGGTCGCAATTATTCTAATAGTTCAGTGTGCACACCTCCATGTGGACACACTCATTCTAACATTTCAGTGCGCACACCTCCATGTGGACACACTCATTCTAACAGTTAAGTGCGCACACCTCCATGTGAACACAATCATTCTAATAGTTCAATGTGCACACCTTCATGTGGACACAGTCAATCTAACAGTTCAGTGTGCACACCTCAACAGGGACACCCTCATTCTAACAGTTCAGTGTGCACACCTACATGTGGTCACATTCTAACAGTTGAGTGTGCACACCTCCATGTGGCCACACTCATTCTAACAGTTTAGTGTGCACAACTCCATGTGGGCACACTCATTCTAACAGTTCATGGTGCACACATCCATGTGGACACACTCATTCTAACAGTTCAGTGTGCACACCTCCATGTGGACACACTCATTCTAACAGTTCAGTGTGCACACCTCCATGTGGTCACATTCTAACAGTTCAGTGTGCACACCTCCATGTGGACACACTCATTCTAACAGTTCAGTGTGCACACCTCCACAGGGACACACTCATTCTAACAATTCAGTGTGCACGCCTCCATGTGGGCACACTCATTCTTACAGTTCAGTGTGCACACCTCCATGTGGACACATTCTAACAGTTCACTGCGCACACCTCCATGTGGACACACTCATTCTAACAGTTCAGTGTGCACACCTCCATGTGGCCACACTCATTCTAACAGTTTAGTGTGCACAACTCCATGTGGGCACACTCATTCTAACAGTTCAGTGTGCACACCTCCATGTGGACACACTCATTCTAACAGTTCAGTGTGCACACCTCCACAGGGACACACTCATTCTAACACTTCAGTGTGCACACCTCCATGTGGGCACACTCATTCTACCAGTTCAGTGTGCACGCCTCCATGTGGGCACACTCATTCTTACAGTTCAGTGTGCACACCCCCATGTGGACACATTCTAACAGTTCAGTGTGCACACCTCCATGTGGACACACTCATTCTAACAGTTCAGTGTGCACACCTCCATGTGGACACACTCATTCTAACAGTTCAGTGTGCACAACTCCATGTGGACACACTCATTCTAACAGTTCAAGGTGCACACCTCCATGTGGACACACTCATTCTAACAGTTAAGTGTGCACACCTCAATGTGGACACAGTCATTCTAACAGTTCAGTGTGCACACCTTTATGTGGACACACTCATTCTAACAGTTCAGAGTGCATACCTCCCTAGTGACACAGTCATTCTAACAGTTCAGTGTCCACACCTCCATGTGGACACAATTATTCTAATAGTTCAGTGTGCACACCTCCATGTGTACACACTAATTCTAACAGTTCAGTGTGCACACCTCCATGTGGACACACTCATTCTAACAGTTAAGTGCGCACACCTCCATGTGAACACAATCATTCTAATAGTTCAATGTGCACACCTCCATGTGGACACAGTCAATCTAACAGTTCAGTGTGCAGACCTCCACATGACACACTAATTCTAACAGTTCAGGGTGCACACCTCCATGTCGACACATTCTAAAAGTTCAGTGTACACACCTCCATGTAAGCACATTCATTCTAACAGTTCAGTGTGCACACTTCCATGTGGACACAATCATTCTAACAGTTCAGTGTGCAGACCTCCATGTGGACACACTCATTCTAACAGTTCAGTGTGCACACCTCCTTGTGGTCACATTCTAACAGTTCAGTGTGCACACCTCCATTGGACACACTCATTATAACAGTTTAGTGTGCACACCTCCATGTGAACACAATCATTCTAATAATTCAGTGTGCACACCTCCATATGGACACAGTCATTCTAACAGTTCAGTGTGCACACCTCCATGTGGACAAACTCATTCTAACAGTACATTGTGCACACCTCCATGTGGTCACATTCTAACAGTTCAGTGTGCACACCTCCATGTGGCCACACTCATTCTAACAGTTCAGTGTGCACACCTCCATGTGGGCACACTCATTCTAACAGTTCATTGTGCACACCTCCATGTGGACACACTCATTCTAACAGTTCAGTGTGCACACCTCCACAGGGACACACTCATTCTAACAATTCAGTGTGCACGCCTCCATGTGGGCACACTCATTCTTACAGTTCAGTGTGCACACCTCCATGTGGACACATTCTAACAGTTCACTGCGCACACCTCCATGTGGACACACTCATTCTAACAGTTCAGTGTGCACACCTCCATGTGGACACACTCATTCTAACAGTTCAGTGTGCACAACTCCATGTGGACACACTCATTCTAACAGTTCAAGGTGCACACCTCCATGTGAACACAATCATTCTAATAGTTCAGTGTGCACACCTCCATGTGGACACACTCATGCTAACAGTTCAGTGTGCACACCTCCATGTGGACACAATCTAACAGTTCAGTGTACACACATCCATGTGCACACACACATTCTAACAGTTCAGTATGCACATCTCCATGTGGACACAATCATTCTCACAGTTCAGTGTGCACACCTCCATGTGGACACACTCATTCTAACAGTTCAGTGTGCACACCTCAATGTGGACACAGTCATTCTAACAGTTCAGTGTGCACACCTTTATGTGGACACACTCATTCTAACAGTTCAGAGTGCATACCTCCCTAGTGACACAGTCATTCTAACAGTTCAGTGTCCACACCTCCATGTGGACACAATTATTCTAATAGTTCAGTGTGCACACCTCCATGTGTACACACTCATTCTAACAGTTCAGTGTGCACACCTCCATGTGGACACACTCATTCTAACAGTTAAGTGCGCACACCTCCATGTGAACACAATCATTCTAATAGTTCAATGTGCACACCTCCATGTGGACACAGTCAATCTAACAGTTCAGTGTGCAGACCTCCACAGGGACACACTAATTCTAACAGTTCAGGGTGCACACCTCCATGTCGACACATTCTAATAGTTCAGTGTACACACCTCCATGTAAGCACATTCATTCTAACAGTTCAGTGTGCACACTTCCATGTGGACACAATCATTCTAACAGTTCAGTGTGCAGACCTCCATGTGGACACACTCATTCTAACAGTTCAGTGTGCACACCTCCTTGTGGTCACATTCTAACAGTTCAGTGTGCACACCTCCATTGGACACACTCATTATAACAGTTTAGTGTGCACACCTCCATGTGAACACAATCATTCTAATAATTCAGTGTGCACACCTCCATATGGACACAGTCATTCTAACAGTTCAGTGTGCACACCTCCATGTGGACAAACTCATTCTAACAGTACATTGTGCACACCTCCATGTGGTCACATTCTAACAGTTCAGTGTGCACACCTCCATGTGGCCACACTCATTCTAACAGTTCAGTGTGCACACCTCCATGTGGGCACACTCATTCTAACAGTTCATTGTGCACACCTCCATGTGGACACACTCATTCTAACAGTTCAGTGTGCACACCTCCACAGGGACACACTCATTCTAACAATTCAGTGTGCACGCCTCCATGTGGGCACACTCATTCTTACAGTTGAGTGTGCACACCTCCATGTGGACACATTCTAACAGTTCACTGCGCACACCTCCATGTGGACACACTCATTCTAACAGTTCAGTGTGCACACCTCCACAGCGACACACTCATTGTAACACTTCAGTGTGCACACCCTATGTGGGCACTCTCATTCTAACAGTTCAGTGTGCACGCCTCCATGTGGACACACTCATTCTAACAGTTCATTGTGCACACCTCCATGTGGGCACACTCATTCTAACAGTTCAGTGTGCACACCTACATGTGGACAAATTCTAACACTTCAGTGTCCACACCTCCATGTGGAACTACTCATTCTAACAGTTCAGTGTGCACACCTCCACAGGGACACACTCATTCTAAGAGTTCATTGTGCACACCTCCATGTGGACACAGTCATTCTAACAGTTCAGTGTGCATGCCTCCATGTGGGCACACTCATTCTTACAGTTCAGTGTGCACTCCTCCATGTGGACACATTCTAACAGTTCAGGGTGCACACCTCCACAGGGACACACTCTAAGAGTTCAGTGTGCACACCTCCATGTGGACACACTCATTCTAACAGTTCAGTGTGTACACCTCAATGTGGACACAGGCATTCTAACAGTTCAGTGTTCACACCTCTATGTGGACACACTCATTCTAACAGTTCAGAGTGCTTACCTCCACAGTGAAACAGTCATTCTAACAGTTCAGTGCGCACACCTCCATGAGGACACATTTATTCTAATAGTACAGTGTGCACACTTCCATGTCTACACACCCATTCTAACAGTTCAGTGTGCACAACCCCATGTGGACACACTCATTCTAACAGTTAAGTGCGCACACCTCCATGTGAACACATTCATTCTAATAGTTCAATGTGCACACCTCCATGTAGACACACTCATTCTAACAGTTCAGTGTGCACACTTCCATGTGGACACACTCATTCTAACAGTTCAGTGTGCACACCTCCACAGCGACACACTCATTCTAACAGTTCAGTGTGCACACCTCCATGTGGGCACACTCATTCTAACAGTTCAGTGTGCACGCATCCATGTGGACACACTCATTCTAACAGTTCAGTGTGCACACCTCCATGTGGGCACACTCATTCTAACAGTTCAGTGTGCACACCTACATGTGGACAAATTCTAACACTTCAGTGTCCACACCTCCATGTGGAACTACTCATTCTAACAGTTCAGTGTGCACACCTCCACAGGGACACACTCATTCTAAGAGTTCATTGTGCACACCTCCGTGTGGACACAGTCATTCTAACAGTTCAGTGTGCACACCTCCATGTGGGCACACTCATTCTAACATTTCAGTGTGCACACCTCCATGTGGACACACTCATTCCAACAGTTCAGTGTGCACACCTCCACTGGGACACAGTCATTCTAACAGTTCAGTGTGCACATCTCCATGTGGACACAATCATTCTAACAGTTCAGTGTGCCCACCTCCATGTGGTCACATTCTAACAGTTCAGTGTGCACACCTCCATGTGGACACACTCATTCTAACAGTTCATTGTGCACACGTCCATGTGGACACAGTCATTCTAACAGTTCAGTGTGCACACCTCCAGAGGGACACACTCATTATAACAGTTCAGTGTGCACACCTCCATGTGGACACAGGCATTCTAACAGTTCAGTGTGCACACCTCCATGTGGGCACACTCATTCTAACAGTTCAGTGTGCACACCTCCATGTGGACACACTCATTCTAACAGTTCAGTGTGCACACCTCCACAGGGACACACTCATTCTAACACTTCAGTGTGCACACCTCCATGTGGGCACACTAATACTAACAGTTCAGTGTGCACGCCTCCATGTGGGCACACTCATTCTTACAGTTCAGTGTGCACTCCTCCATGTGGACACATTCTAACAGTTCAGTGTGCACAACTCCATGTGGACACACTCATTCTAACAGTTCAGTGTGCACACCTCCATGTGGACACACTCATTCTAACAGTTCAGTGTGCACACCTCCATGTGGACACACTCATTCTAACACTTCAGTGTCCACACCTCCATGTGGACACACTCATTCTAACAGTTCAGTGTGCACACTTCCACAGGGACACACTCATTCTAACACTTCAGTGTGCACACCTCCATGTGGGCACACTCATTCTAACAGTTCAGTGTGGATGCCTCCATGTGGACACACTCATTCTAACAGTACAGAGTGCATACCTCCACAGTGACACAGTCATTCTAACAGTTCAGTGTGCACACCTCCATGTGGACACAATTATTCTAATAGTTCAGTGTGCACACCTCCATGTGGACACACTCAATCTAACAGTTCAGTGTGCACACCTCCATGTGGAAACACTCATTCTAACAGTTCAGTGTGCACACCTCCATGTGGACACACTCATTCTAACAGTTCAGTGTGCACAACTCCATGTGGACACACTCATTCTAACAGTTCAGTGTGCACACGTCCATGTGGACACACTCATTCTAACAGTTCAGTGTGCACACCTCCATGTGCACACAGTCATTCTAACAGTTCAGTGTGCACACCTCCATGTGGACACACTCATTCTAACAGTTCAGGGTGCACACCTCCACAGGGACACACTCTAACAGTTCAGTGTGCACACCTCCATGTGGACACACTCATTCTAACAGTTCAGTGTGCACACCTCAATGTGGACACACTCATTCTAACAGTTCAGTGTGCACACCTCTATGTGGACACACTCATTCTAACATTTCAGAGTGCATACTTCCACAGTGACACAGTCATTCTAACAGTTCAGTGTGCACACCTCCATGTGGACACAATTATTCTAATAGTTCAGTGTGCACACCTCCATGTGTACACAGTCATTCTAACAGTTCAGTGTGCACACCTCCATGTGGACACACTCATTCTAACAGTTCAGTGTGCACACCTCCATGTGGACACACTCATTCTAACAGTTCAGTGTGCACACCTCCATGTGGACACAGTCATTCTAACAGTTCAGTGTGCACACCTCTATGTGGACACACTCATTCTAACAGTTCAGAGTGCATACCTCCACAGTGACACAGTCAATCTAACAGTTCAGTGTGCACACCTCCACAGGAACACACTCATTCTAATAGTTCAGTGTGCACACCTCCATGTCGACACATTCTAACAGTTCAGTGTACAAACCTCCATGTGGACACACTCATTCTAACAGTTCAGTGTGCACACCTCCATGTGGACACAATCATTCTAACAGTACAGTGTGCACACCTCCATGTGGTCACACTCTAACAGTTCAGTGTGCACACCTCCATGTGAACACAATCATTCTAATAATTCAGTGTGCACACTTCTATATGGACACAGTCATTCTAACAGTTCAGTGTGCACACCTTCATGTGGACACACTCATGCTAACAGTACAGTGTGCACAGCTCCATGTGGTCACATTCTAACATTCAGTGTGCACACCTCCACAGGGACACAATCATTCTAACAGTTCAGTGTGCACACCTTCATGTGGACACACTCATTCTAACAGTTCAGTGTGCACACCTCCATGTGGACACACTCATTCTAACAGTTCAGTGTGCACACCTGCATGTGGACACACTCATTCTAACAGTTCAGTGTGCACACCTCCATGTGGACAAATTCTAACACTTCAGTGTCCACACCTCCATGTGGACAAACTCATTCTAATATTTCAGTGTGCACACCTCCACAGGGACACACTCATTCTAAGAGTTCATTGTGCACACCTCCATGTGGACACACTCATTCTAACAGTTCAGTGTGCACACCTCCACAGGGACACACTCATTCTAACACTTCAGTGTGCACGCCTCCATGTGGGCACACTCATTCTTACAGTTCAGTGTGCACACCTCCATGTGGACACATTCTAACAGTTCAGTGTTCACACCTCCATGTGGACACACGCATTCTAACACTTCAGTGTGCACACCTCCATGTGGACACACTCATTCTAACAGTTCAGTATGCACACCTCCATGTGGACACAGACATTCTAACAGTTCAGTGTGCACACCTCCATGTGGACACACTCATTCTAACAGTTCAAGATGCACACCTCCACAGGTACACACTCTAACAGTTCAGTGTGCACAATTCCATGTGGACACACTCATTCTAACAGTTCAGTGTGCACACCTCCATGTGGACACAGGCATTCTAACAGTTCAGTGTGCACACCTCTATGTGGACACACTCATTCTAACAGTTCAGAGTGCATACCTCCACAGTGACACAGTCATTCTAACAGTTCAGTGTGCACACCATGTGGACACAATTATTCTAATAGTTCAGTGTGCACACCTCCATGTGTTCACAGTCATTCTAACAGTTCAGTGTGCACAGCTCCATGTGGACACACTCATTCTAACAGTTCAGTGTGCACACCTCCATGTGGACACACTCATTCTAACAGTTCAGTGTGCACATCTCCATGTGCACACACTCATTCTAACAGTTCAGGGTGCTGACCTCCACAGGGACACACTCTAACAGTTCAGTGTGCACAACTCCATGTGGACACACTCATTCTAACAGTTCAGTGTGCACACCTCAATATGGACACAGTCATTCTAACAGTTCAGTGTGCACACCTCCATGTGGACACAATTATTCTAATAGTTCAGTGTGCACACCTCCATTTGTACAGTCATTCTAACAGTTCAGTGTGCACACCTCCATGTGGACACACTCATTCTAATAGTTCAGTGTGCACACCTCCATGTGGACACACTCATTCTAACAGTTCAGTGTGCACACCTCCATGTCGACACATTCTAACAGTTCAGTGTACACACATCCATGTGGACACACACATTCTAACAGTTCAGTATGCACATCTCCATGTGGACACAATCATTCTAACAGTTCAGTGTGCACAACTCCATGTGGACACAGTCATTCTAACAGTTCAGGGTGCACACCTCCATGTGAACACAATCATTTTAATAGTTCAATGTGCACACCTCCATGTGGACACAGTCAATCTAACAGTTCAGTATGCACAACTCCATGTGGACACACTCATTCTAACAGTTCAGTGTGCACACCTCCATGTGAACACACTCATTCTAACAGTTCAGTGTGCACACCTCCATGTGGACACACTCATTCTAACAGTTCAGTGTGCACAACTCCATGTGGACACACTCATTCTAACAGTTCAGTGTGCACACCTCAGTGTGGACACAGTCATTCTAACAGTTCAGTGTGCATACCTCTATGTGGACACACTCATTCTTACAGTTCAGAGTGCATACCTCCACAGTGACAGTCATTCTAACAGTTCAGTGTGCACACCTCCATGTGGTCGCAATTATTCTAATAGTTCAGTGTGCACACCTCCATGTGGACACACTCATTCTAACAGTTAAGTGCGCACACCTCCATGTGAACACAATCATTCTAATAGTTCAATGTGCACACCTTCATGTGGACACAGTCAATCTAACAGTTCAGTGTGCACACCTCAACAGATACACACTCATTCTAACAGTTCAGTGTGCACACCTACATGTAGTCACATTCTAACAGTTCAGTGTGCACACCTCCATGTGGCCACACTCATTCTAACAGTTTAGTGTGCACAACTCCATGTGGGCACACTCATTCTAACAGTTCATGGTGCACACATCCATGTGGACACACTCATTCTAACAGTTCAGTGTGCACACCTCCATGTGGACACACTCATTCTAACAGTTCAGTGTGCAAACCTCCATGCGGTCACATTCTAACAGTTCAGTGTGCACACCTCCATGTGGACACACTCATTATAACAGTTTAGTGTCCACACCTCCATGTGAACACAATCATTCTAATAATTCAGTGTGCACAACTCCATGTGGCCACACTCATTCTAACAGTTTAGTGTGCACAACTCCATGTGGGCACACTCATTCTAACAGTTCAGTGTGCACACCTCCATGTGGACACACTCATTCTAACAGTTCAGTGTGCACACCTCCACAGGGACACACTCATTCTAACACTTCAGTGTGCACACCTCCATATCGGCACACTCATTCTACCAGTTCAGTGTGCACGCCTCCATGTGGGCACACTCATTCTTACAGTTCAGTGTGCACACCTCCATGTGGACACATTCTAACAGTTCAGTGTGCACACCTCCATGTGGACACACTCATTCTAACAGTTCAGTGTGCACACCTCCATGTGGACACACTCATTCTAACAGTTCAGTGTGCACAACTCCATGTGGACACACTCATTCTAACAGTTCAAGGTGCACACCTCCATGTGAACACAATCATTCTAATAGTTCAATGTGCACACCTCCATGTGGACACAGTCAATCTAACAGTTCAGTGTGCACACCTCCATGTGGACACACTCATTCTAACAGTTCAGTGTGCACACCTCCATGTGGACACAATCTAACAGTTCAGTGTACACACATCCATGTGCACACACACATTCTAACAGTTCAGTATGCACATCTCCATGTGGACACAATCATTCTAACAGTTCAGTGTGCACACCTCCATGTGGACACACTCATTCTAACAGTTCAGTGTGCACACCTCCATATGGACACAGTCATTCTAACAGTTCAGTGTGCACACCTCCATGTGGACAAACTCATTCTAACAGTACAGTGTGCACACCTCCATGTGGTCACATTCTAACAGTTCAGTGTGCACACCTCCATGTGGCGACACTCATTCTAACAGTTCAGTGTGCACACCTCCATGTGGGCACACTCATTCTAACAGTTCATTGTGCACACCTCCATGTGGACACACTCATTCTAACAGTTCAGTGTGCACACCTCCACAGGGACACACTCATTCTAACAATTCAGTGTGCACGCCTCCATGTGGGCACACTCATTCTTACAGTTCAGTGTGCACACCTCCATGTGGACACATTCTAACAGTTCACTGTGCACACCTCCATGTGGACACACTCATTCTAACAGTTCAGTGTGGACACCTCCACAGCGACACACTCATTCTAACACTTCAGTGTGCACACCTCCATGTGGGCACTCTCATTCTAACAGTTCAGTGTGCACGCCTCCATGTGGACACACTCATTCTAACAGTTCAGTGTGCACACCTCCATGTGGGCACACTCATTTTAACAGTTCAGTGTGCACACCTACATGTGGACAAATTCTAACACTTCAGTGTCCACACCTCCATGTGGTACTACTCATTCTAACAGTTCAGTGTGCACACCTCCACAGGGACACACTCATTCTAAGAGTTCATTGTGCACACCTCCATGTGGACACAGTCATTCTAACAGTTCAGTGTGCACGCCTCCATGTGGGCACACTCATTCTTACAGTTCAGTGTGCACTCCTCCATGTGGACACATTCTAACAGTTCAGTGTGCACACCTCCATGTGGACACACTCATTCTAACAGTTCAGAGTGCTTACCTCCACAGTGAAACAGTCATTCTAACAGTTCAGTGTGCACACCTCCATGAGGACACATTTATTCTAATAGTTCAGTGTGCACACTTCCATGTGTACACACTCATTCTAACAGTTCAGTGTGCACACCTCCATGTGGACACACTCATTCTAACAGTTAAGTGCGCACACCTCCTTGTGAACACAATCATTCTAATAGTTCAATGTGCACACCTCCATGTGGACACACTCATTCTAACAGTTCAGTGTGCACACCTCCATGTGGACACACTCATTCTAACAGTACAGAGTGCATACCTCCACAGTGACACAGTCATTCTAACAGTTCAGTGTGCACACCTCCATGTGGACACAATTATTCTAATATTTCAGTGTGCACACCTCCATGTGGACACACTTATTCTAACAGTTCAGTGTGCACACCTCCATGTGGACACACTCATTCTAACAGTTCAGTGTGCACACCTACATGTGGACACACTCATTCTAACAGTTCAGTGTGCACACCTCCATGTGGACACACTCATTCTAAGAGTTCAGTGTGCACACCTCCATGTGCACACAGACATTCTAACAGTTCAGTGTGCACACCTCCATGTGGACACACTCATTCTAACAGTTCAGGGTACACACCTCCACAGGGACACACTCTAACAGTTCAGTGTTCACACGTCCATGTGGACACACTCATTCTAACAGTTCAGTGTGCACACCTCCATGTGGACACACTCATTCTAACAGTTCAGGGTGCACACATCCACAGGGACAATCTCTAACAGTTCAGTGTGCACACCTCCATGTGGACACACTCATTCTAACAGTTCAGTGTGCACACCTCAATGTGGACACAGTCATTCTAACAGTTCAGTGTGCACACCTCCATGTGGGCACACTCATTCTAACAGTTCAGTGTGCACACCTACATGTGGACAAATTCTAACACTTCAGTGTCCACACCTCCATGTGGAACTACTCATTCTAACAGTTCAGTGTGCACACCTCCACAGGGACACACTCATTCTAAGAGTTCATTGTGCACACCTCCATGTGGACACAGTCATTCTAACAGTTCAGTGTGCACGCCTCCATGTGGGCACACTCATTCTTACAGTTCAGTGTGCACTCCTCCATGTGGACACATTCTAACAGTTCAGTGTGCACACCTCCATGTGGACACACTCATTCTAACAGTTCAGTGTGTACACCTCAATGTGGACACAGGCATTCTAACAGTTCAGTGTTCACACCTCTATGTGGACACACTCATTCTAACAGTTCAGAGTGCTTACCTCCACAGTGAAACAGTCATTCTAACAGTTCAGTGTGCACACCTCCATGAGGACACATTTATTCTAATAGTTTCAGTGTGCACACTTCCATGTGTACACACTCATTCTACAGTTCAGTGTGCACACTCTCCATGTAGGACACACTCATTCTAACAGTTAAGTGCGCACACCTCCATGTGAACACAATCATTCTAATAGTTCAATGTGCACACCTCCATGTGGACACACTCATTCTAACAGTTCAGTGTGCACACCTCCATGTGGACACACTCATTCTAACAGTACAGAGTGCATACCTCCACAGTGACACAGTCATTCTAACAGTTCAGTGTGCACACCTCCATGTGGACACAATTATTCTAATATTTCAGTGTGCACACCTCCATGTGGACACACTCATTCTAACAGTTCAGTGTGCACACCTCCATGTGGACACACTCATTCTAACAGTTCAGTGTGCACACCTACATGTGGACACACTCATTCTAACAGTTCAGTGTTCACACCTCCATGTGGACACACTCATTCTAAGAGTTCAGTGTGCACACCTCCATGTGCACACAGACATTCTAACAGTTCAGTGTGCACACCTCCATGTGGACACACTCATTCTAACAGTTCAGGGTACACACCTCCACAGGGACACACTCTAACAGTTCAGTGTGCACACGTCCATGTGGACAACACTCATTCTAACAGTTCAGTGTGCACACCTCCATGTGGACACACTCATTCTAACAGTTCAGGGTGCACACATCCACAGGGACAATCTCTAACAGTTCAGTGTGCACACCTCCATGTGGACACACTCATTCTAACAGTTCAGTGTGCACACCTCAATGGTGGACACAGTCATTCTAACAGTTCAGTGTGCACACCTCTATGTGGACACACTCATTCTTAAAGTTCAGAGTGCATACCTCCACAGTGACAGTCATTCTAAAGTTCAGTGTGCACACCTCCATGTGGACACACTCATTCTAACAGTTCAGTGTGCACACCTCCATGTGGACACACTCATTCTAACAGTTAAGTGCGCACACCTCCATGTGAACACAATCATTCTAATAGTTCAATGTGCACACCTCCATGTGGACACATTCAATCTAACAGTTCAGTGTGCACACCTCCACAGGGACACACTCATTCTAACAGTTCAGTGTGCACACCTACATGTGGTCATATTCTAACAGTTCAGTGTGCATATCTCCATGTGGACACACTCATTCTAACAGTTCAGTGTGCACACCTCCATGTGGACACACTCATTCTAACAGTTCTGTGTGCACACCTCCATGTGGACACACTCATTCTAACAGTTCATGGTGCACACCTCCACAGGGACACACTCTACCAGTTCAGTGTGCAACACCTCCATGTGGACACACTCATTCTAACAGTTTAGTGTGCACACCTCAATGTGGACACAGGCATTCTAACAGTTCAGTGTTCACACCTCTATGTGGACACACTCTCTAACAGTTCAGAGAGTGCTTACCTCCACAGTGACACAAGTCATTCTAACAGTTCAGTGTGCACACCTCCATGAGGGACACATTTATTCTAATAATTCAGTGTGCACACTTCCATGTGTACACACTCATTCTAACAGTTCAGTGTGCACACCTCCATGTGGACACACTCATTCTAACAGTTAAGTGCGCACTCCTCCATGTGAACACAATCATTCTGATAGTTCAATGTGCACACCTCCATGTGGACACACTCATTCTAACAGTTCAGTGTGCATACCTCCACAGTTACACAGTCATTCTAAAAGTTCAGTGTGCACACCTCCATGTGACACAATTATTCTAATAGTTCAGTGTGCACACCTCCATGTGGACACACTCATTCTAACAGTTCAGTGTGCACACCTCAACAGGGACACACTCATTCTAACATTTCAGTGTGCACACCTACATGTGGTCACATTCTAACAGTTCAGTGTGCATATCTCCATGTGGACACACTCATTCTAACAGTTCAGTGTGCACACCTCCATGTGGTCACAGTCATTCTAATAGTTCAGTGTGCACACCTCCATGTGGACACACTCATTCTAACAGTTCAGGGTGCACACCTCCACAGGGACACACTCTAACAGTTCAGTGTGCACACCTCCACGTGACACACTCATTCTAACAGTTCAGTGTGCACACCTCCACGTGGACACACTCATTCTAACAGTTCAGTGTGCACACCTCCTTGTGGACACTGTCATTCTAAACAGTTCAGTATGCACACCTCTATGTGGACACACTCATTCTAACAGTTCAGAGTGCTTACCTCCAAAAGTGACACAGTCATTCTAACAGTTCAGTGTGCACACTTCCATGAGGACACATTTATTCTAATAGTTCAGTGTGCACACTTCCATTGTGTACACACTCATTCTAACAGTTCGTTGTGCACACCTCCATGTGGACACACTCATTCTAACAGTTTAAGTGCGCACACCTCCATGTGAACACAATCATTCTAATAGTTCAATGTGCACACCTCCATGTGGACACACTCATTCTAACAGTTCAGTGTGCATACCTCCACAGTTACACAGTCATTCTAACAGTTCAGTGTGCACACCTCCATGTGGACACAATTATTCTAATAGTTCAGTGTGCACACATCCATGTGGGACACACTCATTCTAACAGTTCAGTGTGCACACCTCCATGTGGACACACTCATTCTAACAGTTCAGTGTGCACACCTCCATGTGGACACACTCATTCTAACAGTTCAGTGTGCACACCTCTATGTGGACACACTCATTCTAAGAGTTCAGTGTGCACACCTCCATGTGCACACAGTCATTCTAACAGTTCAGTGTGCACACCTCCATGTGGACACACTCATTCTAACAGTTCAGGGTACACACCTCCACAGGGACACACTCTAACAGTTCAGTGTGCACACCTCCATGTGGACACCCTCATTCTAACAGTTCAGTGTGCACACCTCAATGTGGACACAGACATTCTAACAGTTCAGTGTGCACAGCTCTATGTGGACACACTCATTCTAACAGGTCAGAGTGCACAACTCCATGTGGACACACTCATTCTAACAGTTCATTGTGCACACCTTTATGTGGACACACTCATTCTAACAGTTCAGAGTGCATACCTCCCTAGTGACACAGTCATTCTAACAGTTCAGTGTGCACACCTCCATGTGGACACAATTATTCTAATAGTTCAGTGTGCACACCTCCATGTGTACACACTCATTCTAACAGTTCAGTGTCACACCTCCATGTGGACACACTCATTCTAACAGTTAATTGCGCACACCTCCATGTGAACACAATCATTCTAATAGTTCAATGTGCACACCTCCATGTGGACACAGTCAATCTAACAGTTCAGTGTGCAGACCTCCACAGGGACACACTAATTCTAACAGTTCAGGGTGCACACCTCCATGTCGACACATTCTAAAAGTTCAGTGTACAAACCTCCATGTAAGCACATTCATTCTAACAGTTCAGTGTGCACACTTCCATGTGGACACAATCATTCTAACAGTTCAGTGTGCAGACCTCCATGTGGACACACTCATTCTAACAGTTCAGTGTGCACACCTCCTTGTGGTCACATTCTAACAGTTCAGTGTGCACACCTCCATGTGGTCACATTCTAACAGTTCAATGTGCAAACCTCCATGTGGCCACACTCATTCTAACAGTTCAGTGTGCACACCTCCATGTGGGCACACTCATTCTAACAGTTCATTGTGCACACCTCCATGTGGACACACTCATTCTAACAGTTCAGTGTGCACACCTCCACAGGGACACACTCATTCTAACAATTCAGTGTGCACGCCTCCATGTGGGCACACTCATTCTTACAGTTCAGTGTGCACACCTCCATGTGGACACATTCTAACAGTTCACTGTGCACACCTCCATGTGGACACACTCATTCTAACAGTTCAGTGTGCACACCTCCACAGCGACACACTCATTCTAACACTTCAGTGTGCACACCTCCATGTGGGCACTCTCATTCTAACAGTTCAGTGTGCACGCCTCCATGTGGACACACTCATTCTAACAGTTCAGTGTGCACACCTCCATGTGGGCACACTCATTCTAACAGTTCAGTGTGCACACCTACATGTGGACAAATTCTAACACTTCAGTGTCCACACCTCCATGTGGAACTACTCATTCTAACAGTTCAGTGTGCACACCTCCACAGGGACACACTCATTCTAAGAGTTCATTGTGCACACCTCCATGTGGACACAGTCATTCTAACAGTTCAGTGTGCACGCCTCCATGTGGGCACACTCATTCTTACAGTTCAGTGTGCACTCCTCCATGTGGACACATTCTAACAGTTCAGTGTGCACACCTCCATGTGGACACACTCATTCTAACAGTTCAGTGTGCACACCTCCATGTGGACACACTCATTCTAACAGTTCAGTGTGCACACCTCCATGTGGACACACTCATTCTAACAGTTCAGGGTGCACACCTCCACAGGGACACTCTCTAAGAGTTCAGTGTGCACACCTCCATGTGGACACACTCATTCTAACAGTTCAGTGTGCACACCTCAATGTGGACACAGGCATTCTAACAGTTCAGTGTTCACACCTCTATGTGGACACACTCATTCTAACAGTTCAGAGTGCTTACCTCCACAGTGAAACAGTCATTCTAACAGTTCAGTGTGCACACCTCCATGAGGACACATTTATTCTAATAGTTCAGTGTGCACACTTCCATGTGTACACACTCATTCTAACAGTTCAGTGTGCACACCTCCATGTAAACACACTCATTCTAACAGTTAAGTGCGCACACCTCCATGTGAACACAATCATTCTAATAGTTCAATGTGCACACCTCCATGTGGACACACTCATTCTAACAGTTCAGTGTGCACACCTCCATGTGGACACACTCATTCTAACAGTACAGATTGCATACCTCCACAGTGACACAGTCATTCTAACAGTTCAGTGTGCACACCTCCATGTGGACACAATTATTCTAATATTTCAGTGTGCACACCTCCATGTGGACACACTCATTCTAACAGTTCAGTGTGCACACCTCCATGTGGACACACTCATTCTAACAGTTCAGTGTGCACACCTACATGTGGACACACTCATTCTAACAGTTCAGTGTGCACACCTCCATGTGGACACACTCATTTTAAGAGTTCAGTGTGCACACCTCCATGTGCACACAGACATTCTAACAGTTCAGTGTGCACACCTCCATGTGGACACACTCATTCTAACAGTTCAGGGTACACACCTCCACAGGGACACACTCTAACAGTTCAGTGTGCACACGTCCATGTGGACACACTCATTCTAACAGTTCAGTGTGCACACCTCCATGTGGACACACTCATTCTAACAGTTCAGGGTGCACACATCCACAGGGACAATCTCTAACAGTTCAGTGTGCACACCTCCATGTGGACACACTCATTCTAACAGGTCAGTGTGCACACCTCAATGTGGACACAGTCATTCTAACAGTTCAGTGTGCACACCTCTATGTGGACACACTCATTCTTAAAGTTCAGAGTGCATACCTCCACAGTGACAGTCATTCTAACAGTTCAGTGTGCACACCTCCATGTGGTCGCAATTATTCTAATAGTTCAGTGTGCACACCTCCATGTGGACACACTCATTCTACAGTTCAGTGTGCACACCTCCATGTGGACACACTCATTCTAACAGTTAAGTGCGCACACCTCCATGTGAACACAGTCATTCTAATAGTTCAATGTGCACACCTCCATGTGGACACAGTCAATCTAACAGTTCAGTGTGCACACCTCCACAGGGAAACACTCATTCTAACAGTTCAGTGTGCACACCTACATGTGGTCATATTCTAACAGTTCAGTGTGCATATCTCCATGTGGACACACTCATTCTAACAGTTCAGTGTGCACACCTCCATGTGGACACACTCATTCTAACAGTTCTGTGTGCACACCTCCATGTGGACACACTCATTCTAACAGTTCATGGTGCACACCTCCACAGGGACACACTCTACCAGTTCAGTGTGCACACCTCCATGTGGACACACTCATTCTAACAGTTCAGTGTGCACACCTCAATGTGGACACAGGCATTCTAACAGTTCAGTGTTCACACCTCTATGTGGACACACTCATTCTAACAGTTCAGAGTGCTTACCTCCACAGTGACACAGTCATTCTAACAGTTCAGTGTGCACACCTCCATGAGGACACATTTATTCTAATAGTTCAGTGTGCACACTTCCATGTGTACACACTCATTCTACCAGTTCAGTGTGCACACCTCCATGAGGACACACTCATTCTAACAGTTAAGTGCGCACTCCTCCATGTGAACACAATCATTCTAATAGTTCAATGTGCACACCTCCATGTGGACACACTCATTCTAACAGTTCAGTGTGCATACCTCCACAGTTACACAGTCATTCTAACAGTTCAGTGTGCACACCTCCATGTGGACACAATTATTCTAATAGTTCAGTGTGCACACCTCCATGTGGACACACTCATTCTAACAGTTCAGTGTGCACACCTCAACAGGGACACACTCATTCTAACAGTTCAGTGTGCACACCTACATGTGGTCACATTCTAACAGTTCAGTGTGCATATCTCCATGTGGACACACTCATTCTAACAGTTCAGTGTGCACACCTCCATGTGGTCACAGTCATTCTAATAGTTCAGTGTGCACACCTCCATGTGGACACACTCATTCTAACAGTTCAGGGTGCACACCTCCACAGGGACACACTCTAACAGTTCAGTGTGCACACCTCCACGTGGACACACTCATTCTAACAGTTCAGTGTGCACACCTCCTTGTGGACACTGTCATTCTAACAGTTCAGTATGCACACCTATATGTGGACACACTCATTCTAACAGTTCAGAGTGCATACCTCCACAGTGACACAGTCATTCTAACAGTTCAGTATGCACACCTCCATGTGGACACAATTATTCTAATAGTTCAGTGTGCACACCTCCATGTGTACACAGTCATTCTAACAGTTCAGTGTGCCCCCTTCCATGTGGACACACTCATTCTAACAGTTCAGTGTGCACACCTCCATGTGGACACACTCATTCTAACAGTTCAGTGTGCACACCTCCATGTGGACACACTCATTCTAACAGTTCAGGGTGCACACATCCACAGGGACAATCTCTAACAGTTCAGTGTGCACACCTCCACAGGGACACACTAATTCTAACAGTTCAGGGTGCACACCTCCATGTCGACACATTCTAAAAGTTCAGTGTACACACCTCCATGTAAGCACATTCATTCTAACAGTTCAGTGTGCACAGTTCGATGTGGACACAATCATTCTAACAGTTCAGTGTGCACACCTACTTGTGGTCACATTCTAACAGTTCAGTGTGCACAACTCCATGTGGACACACTCATTATAACAGTTTAGTGTGCACACCTCCATGTGAACACAATCATTCTAATAATTCAGTGTGCACACCTCCATATGGACACAGTCATTCTAACAGTTCAGTGTGCACACCTCCATGTGGACAAACTCATTCTAACAGTACAGTGTGCACACCTCCATGTGGTCACATTCTAACAGTTCAGTGTGCACACCTCCATGTGGACACACTCATTCTAACAGTTCAGTGTGCACACCTCCATGTGGACACACTCATTCTAACAGTTAAGTGCGCACACCTCCATGTGAACACAATCATTCTAATAGTTCAATGTGCACACCTTCATGTGGACACAGTCAATCTAACATTTTAGTGTGCACACCTCAACAGGGACACACTCATTCTAACAGTTCAGTGTGCACACCTACATGTGGTTACATTCTAACAGTTCAGTGTGCATATCTCCATGTGGACAAACTCATTCTAACAGTTCAGTGTGCACACCTCCATGTGGACACACTCATTCTAACAGTTCAGTGTGCACACCTCCATGTGGACACACTCATTCTAACAGTTCAGTGTGCACACCTCCATGTGGTCACATTCTAACAGTTCAGTGTGCACACCTCCATGTGGACACACTCATTATAACAGTTTAGTGTGCACACCTCCATGTGAACACAATCATTCTAATAATTCAGTGTGCACACCTCCATATGGAAACAGTCATTCTAACAGTTCAGTGTGCACACCACCATGTGGACACACTCATTCTAACAGTACAGTGTGCACACCTCCATGTGGTCACATTCTAACAGTTCAGTGTGCACACCTCCATGTGGCCACACTCATTCTAACAGTTTAGTGTGCACAACTCCATGTGGGCACACTCATTCTAACAGTTCATGGTGCACACCTCCATGTGGACACACTCATTCTAACAGTTCAGTGTGCACACCACCACAGGGACACACTCATTCTAACACTTCAGTGTGCACACCTCCATGTGGGCACACTCATTCTAACAGTTCAGTGTGCACGCCTCCATGTGGGCACACTCATTCTTACAGTTCAGTGTGCACACCTCCATGTGGACACATTCTAACAGTTCAGTGTGCACACCTCCATGTGGACACACTCATTCTAACAGTTCAGTGTGCACGCCTCCATGTGGACACACTCATTCTAACAGTTCAGTGTGCACACCTCCATGTGGGCACACTCATTCTAACAGTTCAGTGTGCACACCTCCATGTGGACAAATTCTAACACTTCAGTGTCCACACCTCCATGTGGAACTACTCATTCTAACAGTTCAGTGTGCACACCTCCACAGGGACACACTCATTCTAAGTGTTCATTGTGCACACCTCCATGTGGACACACTCATTCTAACAGTTCAGTGTGCACGCCTCCATTTGGGCACACTCATTCTTACAGTTCATTGTGCACTCCTCCATGTGGACACATTCTAACAGTTCAGTGTGCACACCTCCATGTGGACACACTCATTCTAACAGTTCAGTGTGCACACCTCCATGTGGACACACTCATTCTAACAGTTCAGTGTGCACACCTCCATGTGGACACACTCATTCTAACAGTTCAGTGTGCACACCTCCATGTGGACACACTCATTCTAACAGTTCAGGGTGCACACCTCCACAGGGACACACTCTACCAGTTCAGTGTGCACACCTCCATGTGGACACACTCATTCTAACAGTTCAGTGTGCACACCTCAATGTGGACACAGGCATTCTAACAGTTCAGTGTTCACACCTCTATGTGGACACACTCATTCTAACAGTTCAGAGTGCTTACCTCCACAGTGACACAGTCATTCTAACAGTTCAGTGTGCACACCTCCATGAGGACACATTTATTCTAAAAGTTCAGTGTGCACACTTCCATGTGTACACACTCATTCTAACAGTTCAGTGTGCACACCTCCATGTGGACACACTCATTCTAACAGTTCAGTGTGCACACCTCCATGTGGACATACTCATTCTAACAGTTCAGGGTACACACCTCCACAGGGACACACTCTAACAGTTCAGTTTGCACACCTCCATGTGGACACAGTCATTCTAACAGTTCAGTCTGCACACCTCCATGTGGACACACTCATTCTAACAGTTCAGGGTACACACCTCCACAGGGACACACTCTAACTGTTCAGTGTGCACACCTCCATGTGGACACACTCATTCTAACAGTTCAGTGTGCACACCTCCATGTGGACACAGACATTCTAAAAGTTCTGTGTGCACACCTCTATGTGGACACACTCATTCTAACAGTTCAGAGTGCATACTTCCACAGTGACACAGTCATTCTAACAGTTCAGTGTGCACACCTCCATGTGGACACAATTATTCTAATAGTTCAGTGTGCATATCTCCATGTGGACAAACTCATTCTAATAGTTCAGTGTGCACACCTCCATGTGGACACACTCATTCTAACAGTTCAGTGTGCACACCTCCATGTGGACACACTCATTCTAACAGTTCAGTGTGCACACCACCATGTGGTCACATTCTAACAGTTCAGTGTGCACACCTCCATGTGGACACACTCATTATAACAGTTTAGTGTGCACACCTCCATGTGAACACAATCATTCTAATAATTCAGTGTCCACACCTTCATATGGACACAGTCATTCTAACAGTTCAGTGTGCACACCACCATGTGGACACACTCATTCTAACAGTACAGTGTGCACACCTCCATGTGGTCACATTCTAACAGTTCAGTGTGCACACCTCCACAGGGACACACTCATTCTAACACTTCAGTGTGCACGCCTCCATGTGGGCACACTCATTCTTACAGTTCAGTGTGCACACCTCCATGTGGACACATTCTAACAGTTCACTGTGCACACCTCCATGTGGACACACTCATTCTAACAATTCAGTGTGCACACCTCCACAGCGACACACTCATTCTAACACTTCAGTGTGCACACCTCCATGTGGGCACTCTCATTCTAACAGTTCAGTGTGCACACCTCCTTGTGGACACTGTCATTCTAACAGTTCAGTGTGCACGCCTCCATTTGGGCACACTCATTCTTACAGTTCATTGTGCACTCCTCCATGTGGACACATTCTAACACTTCAGTGTGCACACCTCCATGTGGACACACTCATTCTAACAGTTCAGTGTGCACACCTCCATGTGGACACACTCATTCTAACAGTTCAGTGTGCACAACTCCATGTGGACACACTCATTCTAACAGTTCAGTGTGCACACATCCATGTGGACACACTCATTCTAACAGTTCAGGGTGCACACCTCCACAGGGACACACTCTACCAGTTCAGTGTGCACACCTCCATGTGGACACACTCATTCTAACAGTTCAGTGTGCACACCTCAATGTGGACACAGGCATTCTAACAGTTCAGTGTTCACACCTCTATGTGGACACACTCATTCTAACAGTTCAGAGTGCTTACCTCCACAGTGACACAGTCATTCTAACAGTTCAGTGTGCACACCTCCATGAGGACACATTTATTCTAAAAGTTCAGTGTGCACACTTCCATGTGTACACACTCATTCTAACAGTTCAGTGTGCACACCTCCATGTGGACACACTCATTCTAACAGTTCAGTGTGCACACCTCCATGTGGACACACTCATTCTAACAGTTCAGGGTACACACCTCCACAGGGACACACTCTAACAGTTCAGTTTGCACACCTCCATGTGGACACAGTCATTCTAACAGTTCAGTCTGCACACCTCCATGTGGACACACTCATTCTAACAGTTCAGGGTACACACCTCCACAGGGACACACTCTAACTGTTCAGTGTGCACACCTCCATGTGGACACACTCATTCTAACAGTTCAGTGTGCACAACTCAATGTGGACACAGACATTCTAAAAGTTCTGTGTGCACACCTCTATGTGGACACACTCATTCTAACAGTTCAGAGTGCATACTTCCACAGTGACACAGTCATTCTAACAGTTCAGTGTGCACACCTCCATGTGGACACAATTATTCTAATAGTTCAGTGTGCATATCTCCATGTGGACAAACTCATTCTAACAGTTCAGTGTGCACACCTCCATGTGGACACACTCATTCTAACAGTTCAGTGTGCACACCTCCATGTGGACACACTCATTCTAACAGTTCAGTGTGCACACCTCCATGTGGTCACATTCTAACAGTTCAGTGTGCACACCTCCATGTGGACACACTCATTATAACAGTTTAGTGTGCACACCTCCATGTGAACACAATCATTCTAATAATTCAGTGTGCACACCTCCATATGGACACAGTCATTCTAACAGTTCAGTGTGCACACCACCATGTGGACACACTCATTCTAACAGTACAGTGTGCACACCTCCATGTGGTCACATTCTAACAGTTCAGTGTGCACACCTCCATGTGGCCATACTCATTCTAACAGTTTAGTGTGCACAACTCCATGTGGGCACACTCATTCTAACAGTTCATGGTGCACACCTCCATGTGGACACACTCATTCTAACAGTTCAGTGTACACACCTCCACAGGGACACACTCATTCTAACACTTCAGTGTGCACACCTCCATGTGGGCACACTCATTCTAACAGTTCAGTGTGCACGCCTCCATGTGGGCACACTCATTCTTACAGTTCAGTGTGCACACCTCCATGTGGACACATTCTAACAGTTCAGTGTGCACACCTCCTTTTGGCACACTCATTCTATCAGTTCAGTGTGCACACCTCCATGTGGACACACTCATTCTAACAGTTCAGTGTGCACAACTCCATGTGGACACACTCATTCTAACAGTTCAAGGTGCACACCTCCATGTGAACAAAATCATTCTAATAGTTCAATGTGCACACCTCCATGTGGACACAGTCAATCTAACAGTTCAGTGTGCACACCTCCATGTGGACACACTCATTCTAACAGTTCAGTGTCCACACCTCCATGTTGACACATTCTAACAGTTCAGTGTACACACATCCATGTGCACACACACATTCTAACAGTTCAGTATGCACATCTCCATGTGGACACAATCATTCTAACAGTTCAGTGTGCACACCTCCATGTGGACACACTCATTCTAACAGTTCAGTGTGCACACCTCAATGTGGAAACAGTCATTCTAACAGTTCAGTGTGCACACCTTTATGTGGACACACTCATTCTAACAGTTCAGTGTGCAGACCTCCACAGGGACACACTAATTCTAACAGTTCAGGGTGCACACCTCCATGTCGACACATTCTAAAAGTTCAGTGTACACACCTCCATGTAAGCACATTCATTCTAACAGTTCAGTGTGCACAGTTCCATGTGGACACAATCATTCTAACAGTTCAGTGTGCACACCTACTTGTGGTCACATTCTAACAGTTCAGTGTGCACAGCTCCATGTGGACACACTCATTATAACAGTTTAGTGTGCACACCTCCATGTGAACACAATCATTCTAATAATTCAGTGTGCACACCTCCATATGGACACAGTCATTCTAACAGTTCAGTGTGCACACCTCCATGTGGACAAACTCATTCTAACAGTACAGTGTGCACACCTCCATGTGGTCACATTCTAACAGTTCAGTGTGCACACCTCCATGTGGCCACACTCATTCTAACAGTTCAGTGTGCACACCTCCATGTGGGCACACTCATTCTAACAGTTCATTGTGCACACCTCCATGTGGACACACTCATTCTAACAGTTCAGTGTGCACAGCTCCACAGGGACACACTCATTCTAACACTTCAGTGTGCACGCCTCCATGTGGGCACACTCATTCTTACAGTTCAGTGTGCACACCTCCATGTGGACACATTCTAACAGTTCACTGTGCACACCTCCATGTGGACACACTCATTCTAACAGTTCAGTGTGCACACCTCCACAGCGACACACTCATTCTAACACTTCAGTGTGCACACCTCCATGTGGGCACTCTCATTCTAACAGTTCAGTGTGCACGCCTCCATGTGGACACACTCATTCTAACAGTTCAGTGTGCACACCTCCATGTGGGCACACTCATTCTAACATTTCAGTGTGCACACCTCCATGTGGACAAATTCTAACACTTCAGTGTCCACACCTCCATGTGGAACTACTCATTCTAACAGTTCAGTGTGCACACCTCCACAGGGACACACTCATTCTAAGAGTTCATTGTGCACACCTCCATGTGGACACACTCATTCTAACAGTTCAGTGTGCACGCCTCCATTTGGGCACACTCATTCTTACAGTTCATTGTGCACTCCTCCATGTGGACACATTCTAACAGTTCAGTGTGCACACCTCCATGTGGACACACTCATTCTAACAGTTCAGTGTGCACACCTCCATGTGGACACACTCATTCTAACAGTTCAGTGTGCACACCTCCATGTGGACACACTCATTCTAACAGTTCAGTGTGCACACCTCCAAGTGGACACACTCATTCTAACAGTTCAGGGTGCACACCTCCACAGGGACACACTCTACCAGTTCAGTGTGCACACCTCCATGTGGACACACTCATTCTAACAGTTCAGTGTGCACACCTCAATGTGGACACAGGCATTCTAACAGTTCAGTGTTCACACCTCTATGTGGACACACTCATTCTAACAGTTCAGAGTGCTTACCTCCACAGTGACACAGTCATTCTAACAGTTCAGTGTGCACACGTCCATGAGGACACATTTAATCTAAAAGTTCAGTGTGCACACTTCCATGTGTACACACTCATTCTAACAGTTCAGTGTGCACACCTCCATGTGGACACACTCATTCTAACAGTTCAGTGTGCACACCTCCATGTGGACACACTCATTCTAACAGTTCAGGGTACACACCTCCACAGGGACACACTCTAACAGTTCAGTTTGCACACCTCCATGGGGACACAGTCATTCTAACAGTTCAGTCTGCACACCTCCATGTGGACACACTCATTCTAACAGTTCAGGGTACACACCTCCACAGGGACACACTCTAACTGTTCAGTGTGCACACCTCCATGTGGACACACTCATTCTAACAGTTCAGTGTGCACACCTCAATGTGGACACAGACATTCTAACAGTTCTGTGTGCACACCTCTATGTGGACACACTCATTCTAACAGTTCAGAGTGCATACTTCCACAGTGACACAGTCATTCTAACAGTTCAGTGTGCACACCTCCATGTGGACACAATTATTCTAATAGTTCAGTGTGCATATCTCCATGTGGACAAACTCATTCTAACAGTTCAGTGTGCACACCTCCATGTGGACACACTCATTCTAACAGTTCAGTGTGCACACCTCCATGTGGACACACTCATTCTAACAGTTCAGTGTGCACACCTCCATGTGGTCACATTCTAACAGTTCAGTGTGCACACCTCCGTGTGGACACACTCATTATAACAGTTTAGTGTGCACACCTCCATGTGAACACAATCATTCTAATAATTCAGTGTGCACACCTCCATATGGACACAGTCATTCTAACAGTTAAGTGTGCACACCTCCATGTGGACAAACTCATTCTAACAGTACAGTGTGCACACCTCCATGTGGACACACTCATTCTAACAGTACAGTGTGCACACCTCCATGTGGTCACATTCTAACAGTTCAGTGTGCACACCTCCATGTGGCCACACTCATTCTAACAGTTTAGTGTGCACAACTCCATGTGGGCACACTCATTCTAACAGTTCATGGTGCACACCTCCATGTGGACACACTCATTCTAACAGTTCAGTGTGCACACCTCCACAGGGACACACTCATTCTAACACTTCAGTGTGCACACCTCCATGTGGGCACACTCATTCTAACAGTTCAGTGTGCATGCCTCCATGTGGGCACACTCATTCTTACAGTTCAGTGTGCACACCTCCATGTGGACACATTCTAACAGTTCAGTGTGCACACCTCCATGTGGACACACTCATTCTAACAGTTCAGTGTGCACACCTCCATGTGGACACACTCATTCTAACAGTTCAGTGTGCACAACTCCATGTGGACACACTCATTCTAACAGTTCAAAGAGCACACCTCCATGTGAACACAATCATTCTAATAGTTCAATGTGCACACCTCAATGTGGACACAGTCAATCTAACAGTTCAGTGTGCACACCTCCATGTGGACACACTCATTCTAACAGTTCAGTGTCCACACCTCCATGTTGACACATTCTAACAGTTCAGTGTACACACATCCATGTGCACACACACATTCTAACAGTTCAGTATGCACATCTCCATGTGGAGACAATCATTCTAACAGTTCAGTGTGCACACCTCCATGTGGACACACTCATTCTAACAGTTCAGTGTGCACACCTCAATGTGGAAACAGTCATTCTAACAGTTCAGTGTGCACACCTTTATGTGGACACACTCATTCTAACAGTTCAGAGTGCATACCTCCCTAGTGACACAGTCATTCTAACAGTTCAGTGTCCACACCTCCATGTGTACACAGTCATTCTAACAGTTCAGTGTGCACACCTCCATGTGGACACACTCATTCTAACAGTTCAGTGTGCACACCTCCATGTGGACACACTCATTCTAACAGTTCAGTGTGCACACCTCCATGTGAACACAATCATTCTAATAGTTCAATGTGCACACCTCCATGTGGACACAGTCAATCTAACAGTTCAGTGTGCACACCTCCACAGGGACACACTCATTCTAATAGTTCAGTGTGCACACCTCCATGTCGACACATTCTAACAGTTCAGTGTACAAACCTCCATGTGGACACACTCATTCTAACAGTTCAGTGTGCACACCTCCATGTGGACACAATCTTTCTAACAGTTCAGGGTGCACACCTCCATGTGGTCACATTCTAACAGTTCAGTGTGCACACCTCCATGTGGACACACTCATTATAACAGTTTAGTGTGCACACCTCAATGTGAACACAATCATTCTAATAATTCAGTGCGCACACCTCCACATGGACAAACTCATTCTAACAGTACAGTGTGCACACCTCCATGTGGACACACTCATTCTAACAGTTCAGTGTGCACACCTCCATGTGGACACACTCATTCTAACAGTTCAGGGTGCACACCTCCACAGGGACACACTCTAACAGTTCAGTGTGCACACCTCCATGTGACACACTCATTCTTACAGTACAGTGTGCACACCTCCATGTGGACACATTCTAACAGTTCACTGTGCACACCTCCATGTGGACACACTCATTCTAACAGTTCAGTGTGCACACCTCCACAGGGACACACTCATTCTAACACTTCAGTGTGCACACCTCCATGTGGGCACTCTCATTCTAACAATTCAGTGTGCACGCCTCCATGTGGACAAACTCATTCTAACAGTTCAGTGTGCACACATCCATGTCGACACATTCTAACAGTTCAGTGTACACACATCCATGTGGACACAATCATTCTAACAGTTCAGGATGCACATCTCCATGTGGACTCAATCATTCTAACAGTTCAGTGTGCACACCTCCATGTGGACACAGTCATTCTAACAGTTCAGTGTGCACACCTCCACAGGGACACACTCATTTTAACAGTTCAGTGTGCACACCTCCATGTGGACACACTCATTCTAACAGTTCAGTGTGCACACCTCCATGTGGACACAATCTAACAGTTAAGTGTGCACACCTCCATGTGGACACACTCATTCTAACAGTTCAGTGTGCACACCTCCATGTGGACACACTCATTCTAACAGTTCAGTGTGCACACCTCCATGTGGGCACACTCATTGTAACACTTCAGTGTGCACACCTCAATGTGGACACAGGCATTCTAACAGTTCAGTGTTCACACCTATGTGGACACACTCATTCTAACAGTTCAGAGTGCTTACCTCCACAGTGACACCGTCATTCTAACAGTTCAGTGTGCACACCTCCATGAGGACACATTTATTCTAATAGTTCAGTGTGCACACTTCCATGTGTACACACTCATTCTAACAGTTCAGTGTGCACACCTCCATGTGGACACACTCATTCTAACAGTTAAGTGCGCACACCTCCATGTGAACACAATCATTCTAATAGTTCAATGTGCACACCTCCATGTGGACACACTCATTCTAACAGTTCAGTGTGCACACCTCCATGTGGAAACACTCATTCTAACAGTACAGAGTGCATACCTCCACAGTGACACAGTCATTCTAACAGTTCAGTGTGCACACCTCCATGTGGACACAATTATTCTAATAGTTCAGTGTGCACACCTCCATGTGGACACACTCATTCTAACAGTTCAGTGTGCACACCTCCATGTGGACACACTCATTCTAACAGTTCAGTGTGCACACCTCCATGTGGACACACTCATTCTAACAGTTCAGTGTGCACACCTCCATGTGGACACACTCATTCTAACAGTTCAGTGTGCACACCTCCATGTGCACACACTCATTCTAACAGTTCAGAGTGCACACCTCCATGTGGACACACTCATTCTAACAGTTCAGGGTGCACACCTCCACAGGGACACACTCTAACAGTTCAGTGTGCACACCTCCATGTGGACACACTCATTCTAACAGTTCAGTGTGCACACCTAAATGTGGACACAGACATTCTAACAGTTCAGTGTGCACCCCTCTATGTGGACACACTCATTCTAACAGTTCAGAGTGCATACTTCCACAGTGACACAGTCATTCTAACAGTTCAGAGTGCATACTTCCACAGGGACACACTCATTCTAATAGTTCAGTGTGCACACCTCCATGTCGACACATTCTAACAGTTCAGTGTACACACCTCCATGTGGACACACTCATTCTAACAGTTCAGTGTGCACACCTCCATGTGGACACACTCATTCTAACAGTTCAGTGTGCACACCTCCATGTGGACACACTCATTCTAACAGTTAATTGCGCACACCTCCATGTGAACACAATCATTCTAATAGTTCAATGTGCACACCTCCATGTGGACACACTCATTCTAACAGTTCAGTGTGCACACCTCCATGTGGACACACTCATTCTAACAGTACAGAGTGCATACCTCCACAGTGACACAGTCATTCTAACAGTTCAGTGTGCACACCTCCATGTGGACACAATTATTCTAATAGTTCAGTGTGCACACCTCCATGTGGACACACTCATTCTAACAGTTCAGTGTGCACACCTCCATGTGGACACACTCATTCTAACAGTTCAGTGTGCACACCTCCATGTGGACACACTCATTCTAACAGTTCAGTGTGCACACCTCCATGTGGACACACTCATTCTAACAGTTCAGTGTGCACACCTCCATGTGCACACACTCATTCTAACAGTTCAGAGTGCACACCGCCATGTGGACACACTCATTCTAACAGTTCAGGTTGCACACCTCCACAGGGACACACACTCTAACAGTTCAGTGTGCACACCTCCTTGTGGACACACTCATTCTAACAGTTCAGTGTGCACACCTCAATGTGGACACAGACATTCTAACAGTTCAGTGTGCACCCCTCTATGTGGACACACTCATTCTAACAGTTCAGAGTGCATACTTCCACAGTGACACAGTCATTCTAACAGTTCAGAGTGCATACTTCCACAGGGACACACTCATTCTAATAGTTCAGTGTGCACACCTCCATGTCGACACATTCTAACAGTTCAGTGTACAAACCTCCATGTGGACACACTCATTCTAACAGTTCAGTGTGCACACCTCCACGTGGACACAATCATTCTAACAGTTCAGTGTGCACACCTCCATGTGGTCACATTCTAACAGTTCAGTGCGCACACCTCCACAGGGACACACTCATTCTAATAGTTCAGTTTGCACACCTCCATGTCGACACATTCTAACAGTTCAGTGTACAAACCACCATGTGGACACAGTCATTCTAACAGTTCAGTGTGCACACCTCCATGTGGACACAATCATTCTAACAGTTCAATGTGCACACCTCCATGTGGACACAGTCAATCTAACAGTTCAGTGTGCACACCTCCACAGGGACACACTCATTCTAATAGTTCAGTGTGCACACCTCCATGTCGACACATTCTAACAGTTCAGTGTACAGACCTCCATGTGGACACACTCATTCTAACAGTTCAGTGTGCACACCTCCCTGTGGACACAATCATTCTAACAGTTCAGTGTGCACACCTCCATGTGGTCACATCCTAACAGTTCAGTGTGCACACCTCCATGTGGACACACTCTTTCTAACAGTTTAGTGTACACACCTCCATGTGAACACAATCATTGTAATAATTCAGTGTGCACACCTCTATATGGACACAGTCATTCTAACAGTTCAGTGTGCATACCTTCATGTGGACACACTCATTCTAACAGTACAGTGTGCACAGCTCCATGTGGTCACATTCTAACAGTTCAGTGTGCACACCTCCACAGGGACACACTCATTATAACAGTTCAGTGTGCACACCTTCATGTGGACACACTCATTCTAACAGTTCAGTGTGCACACCTCCATGTGGGCACAGTCATTCTAACAGTTCAGTGTGCACACCTGCATGTGGACACACTCATTCTAACAGTTCAGTGTGCACACCTCCATGTGGGCACACTCATTCTAACAGTTCAGTGTGCACACCTCCATGTGGACAAATTCTAACACTTCAGTGTTCACACCTCCATGTGGAACTACTCATTCTAACAGTTCAGTGAGCACACCTCCACAGGGACACACTCATTCTAAGAGTTCATTGTGCACACCTCCATGTGGACACACTCATTCTAACAGTTCATTGTGCACACCTCCACAGGGACACACTCATTCTAACACTTCAGTGTGCGCACCTCCATGTGGGCACACTCATTCTAACAGTTCAGTGTGCACGCCTCCATGTGGGCACACTCATTCTTACAGTTCAGTGTGCACTCCTCCATGTGGACACATTCTAACAGTTAAGTGTGCACACCTCCATGTGGACACACTTATTCTAACAGTTCAGTGTGCACACCTCCATGTGGACACACTCATTCTAACAGTTCAGTGTGCACACCTCCATGTGGACACACTCATTCTAACAGTTCAGTGTGCACACCTCCATGTGGACACACTCATTCTAACAGTTCAGGATGCACATCTCCATGTGGACTCAATCATTCTAACAGTTCAGTGTGCACACCTCCATGTGGTCACATTCTAACAGTTCAGTGTGCACACCTCCATGTGGACACAGTCATTCTAACAGTTCAGTGTGCACACCTCCACAGGGACACACTCATTATAACAGTTCAGTGTGCACACCTCCATGTGGACACACTCATTCTAACAGTTCAGTGTGCACACCTCCATGTGGGCACACTCTTTCTAACAGTTCAGTGTGCACACCTCCATGTGGACAAATTCTAACACTTCAGTGTTCACACCTCCATGTGGAACTACTCATTCTAACAGTTCAGTGTGCACACCTCCACAGGGAAACACTCATTCTAAGAGTTCATTGTGCACACCTCCATGTGGACACACTCATTCTAACAGTTCAGTGTGCACACCTCCACAGGGACACACTCATTCTAACACTTCAGTGTGCACACCTCCATGTGGGCACACTCATTCTAACAGTTCAGTGTGCACGCCTCCATGTGGGCACACTCATTCTTACAGTTCAGTGTGCACTACTCCATGTGGACACATTCTAACAGTTAAGTGTGCACACCTTTATGTGGACACACTCATTCTAACAGTTCAGTGTGCACACCTCCATGTGGACACACTCATTCTAACAGTTCAGTGTGCACACCTCCATGTGGACACACTCATTCTAACAGTTCAGTGTGCACACCTCCATGTGGACACACTCATTCTAACAGTTCAGGGTGCACACCTCCACAGGGACACACTCTAACAGTTCAGTGTGCACACCTCCATGTGGACACACTCATTCTAACAGTTCAGTGCGCACACTTCAAGGTGGACACAGACATTCTAACAGTTCAGTGTGCACCCCTCTATGTGGACACACTCATTCTAACAGTTCAGAGTGCATACTTCCACAGTGACACAGTCATTCTAACAGTTCAGAGTGCATACATCCACAGGGACACACTCATTCTAATAGTTCAGTGTGCACACCTCCATGTCGACACATTATAACAGTTCAGTGTACAAACCTCCATGTGGACACACTCATTCTAACAGTTCAGTGTGCACACCTCCATGTGGACACAATCATTCTATCAGTTCAGTGTGCACACCTCCATGTGGTCACATTCTAACAGTTCAGTGCGCACACCTCCACAGGGACACACTCATTCTAATAGTTCAGTGTGCACACCTCCATGTCGACACATTCTAACAGTTCAGTGTACAAACCACCATGTGGACACACTCATTCTAACAGTTCAGTGTGCACACCTCCATGTGGACACAATCATTCTAACAGTTCAATGTGCACACCTCCATGTGGACACAGTCAATCTAACAGTTCAGTGTGCACACCTCCACAGGGACACACTCATTCTAATAGTTCAGTGTGCACACCTCCATGTCGACACATTCTAACAGTTCAGTGTACAAACCTCCATGTGGACACACTCATTCTAACAGTTCAGTGTGCACACCTCCCTGTGGACACAATCATTCTAACAGTTCAGTGTGCACACCTCCATGTGGTCACATCCTAACAGTTCAGTGTGCACACCTCCATGTGGACACACTCTTTCTAACAGTTTAGTGTACACACCTCCATGTGAACACAATCATTGTAATAATTCAGTGTGCACACCTCTATATGGACACAGTCATTCTAACAGTTCAGTGTGCATACCTTCATGTGGACACACTCATTCTAACAGTACAGTGTGCACAGCTCCATGTGGTCACATTCTAACAGTTCAGTGTGCACACCTCCACAGGGACACACTCATTATAACAGTTCAGTGTGCACACCTTCATGTGGACACACTCATTCTAACAGTTCAGTGTGCACACCTCCATGTGGGCACAGTCATTCTAACAGTTCAGTGTGCACACCTGCATGTGGACACACTCATTCTAACAGTTCAGTGTGCACACCTCCATGTGGGCACACTCATTCTAACAGTTCAGTGTGCACACCTCCATGTGGACAAATTCTAACACTTCATTGTTCACACCTCCATGTGGAACTACTCATTCTAACAGTTCAGTGAGCACACCTCCACAGGGACACACTCATTCTAAGAGTTCATTGTGCACACCTCCATGTGGACACACTCATTCTAACAGTTCAGTGTGCACACCTCCACAGGGACACACTCATTCTAACACTTCAGTGTGCGCACCTCCATGTGGGCACACTCATTCTAACAGTTCAGTGTGCACGCCTCCATGTGGGCACACTCATTCTTACAGTTCAGTGTGCACTCCTCCATGTGGACACATTCTAACAGTTAAGTGTGCACACCTCCATGTGGACACACTTATTCTAACAGTTCAGTGTGCACACCTCCATGTGGACACACTCATTCTAACAGTTCAGTGTGCACACCTCCATGTGGACACACTCATTCTAACAGTTCAGTGTGCACACCTCCATGTGGACACACTCATTCTAACAGTTCAGGATGCACATCTCCATGTGGACTCAA
Source organism: Peromyscus eremicus (assembly GCF_949786415.1). Lineage (NCBI taxonomy): Eukaryota > Metazoa > Chordata > Mammalia > Rodentia > Cricetidae > Peromyscus > Peromyscus eremicus. The sequence goes on along the minus strand of NW_026734690.1, from coordinate 109,450 downwards.
TCATTCTAACAGTTCAGTGTGCACACCTCCATGTGGTCACATTCTAACAGTTCAGTGTGCACACCTCCATGTGGACACAGTCATTCTAACAGTTCAGTGTGCACACCTCCACAAGGACACACTCATTATAACAGTTCAGTGTGCACACCTCCATGTGGACACACTCATTCTAACAGTTCAGTGTGCACACCTCCATGTGGGCACACTCTTTCTAACAGTTCAGTGTGCACACCTCCATGTGGACAAATTCTAACACTTCAGTGTTCACACCTCCATGTGGAACTACTCATTCTAACAGTTCAGTGTGCACACCTCCACAGGGACACACTCATTCTAAGAGTTCATTGTGCACACCTCCATGTGGACACACTCATTCTAACAGTTCAGTGTGCACACCTCCACAGGGACACACTCATTCTAACACTTCAGTGTGCACACCTCCATGTGGGCACACTCATTCTAACAGTTCAGTGTGGACGCCTCCATGTGGGCACACTCATTCTTACAGTTCAGTGTGCACTACTCCATGTGGACACATTCTAACAGTTAAGTGTGCACACCTTTATGTGGACACACTCATTCTAACAGTTCAGTGTGCACACCTCCATGTGGACACACTCATTCTAACAGTTCAGTGTGCACACCTCCATGTGGACACACTCATTCTAACAGTTCAGTGTGCACACCTCCATGTGGACACACTCATTCTAACAGTTCAGGGTGCACACCTCCACAGGGACACACTCTAACAGTTCAGTGTGCACACCTCCATGTGGACACACTCATTCTAACAGTTCAGTGCGCACACCTCAATGTGGACACAGACATTCTAACAGTTCAGTGTGCACCCCTCTATGTGGACACACTCATTCTAACAGTTCAGAGTGCATACTTCCACAGTGACACAGTCATTCTAACAGTTCAGAGTGCATACTTCCACAGGGACACACTCATTCTAATAGTTCAGTGTGCACACCTCCATGTCGACACATTATAACAGTTCAGTGTACAAACCTCCATGTGGACACACTCATTCTAACAGTTCAGTGTGCACACCTCCATGTGGACACAATCATTCTAACAGTTCAGTGTGCACACCTCCATGTGGTCACATTCTAACAGTTCAGTGCGCACACATCCACAGGGACACACTCATTCTAATAGTTCAGTGTGCACACCTCCATGTCGACACATTCTAACAGTTCAGTGTACAAACCTCCATGTGGACACACTCATTCTAACAGTTCAGTGTGCACACCTCCATGTGGACACAATCATTCTAACAGTTCAATGTGCACAACTCCATGTGGACACAGTCAATCTAACATTTCAGTGTGCAGACCTCCACAGGGACACACTCATTCTAATAGTTCAGTGTGCACACCTCCATGTCGACACATTCTAACAGTTCAGTGTACAAACCTCCATGTGGACACACTCATTCTAACAGTTCAGTGTGCACACCTCCCTGTGGACACAATCATTCTAACAGTTCAGTGTGCACACCTCCATGTGGTCACATTCTAACAGTTCAGTGTGCACACCTCCATGTGGACACACTCTTTTTAACAGTTTAGTGTACACACCTCCATGTGAACACAATCATTCTAATAATTCAGTGTGCACACCTCCATATGGACACAGTCATTCTAACAGTTCAGTGTGCACACCTCCATGTGGACAAACTCATTCTAACAGTACAGTGTGCACACCTCCATGTGGTCACATTCTAACAGTTCAGTGTGCACACCTCCATGTGGCCACACTCATTCTAACAGTTCAGTGTGCACACCTCCATGTGGGCACACTCATTCTAACAGTTCATTGTGCACACCTCCATGTGGACACACTCATTCTAACAGTTCAGTGTGCACACCTCCACAGTGACACACTCATTCTAACACTTCAGTGTGCACGCCTCCATGTGGGCACACTCATTCTTACAGTTCAGTGTGCACACCTCCATGTGGACACATTCTAACAGTTCACTGTGCACACCTCCATGTGGACACACTCATTCTAACAGTTCAGTGTGCACACCTCCACAGCGACACACTCATTCTAACACTTCAGTGTGCACACCTCCATGTGGGCACTCTCATTCTAACAGTTCAGTGTGCACGCCTCCATGTGGACACACTCATTCTAACAGTTCAGTGTGCACACCTCCATGTGGGCACACTCATTCTAACAGTTCAGTGTGCACACCTCCATGTGGACAAATTCTAACACTTCAGTGTCCACACCTCCATGTGGAACTACTCATTCTAACAGTTCAGTGTGCACACCTCCACAGGGACACACTCATTCTAAGAGTTCATTGTGCACACCTCCATGTGGACACACTCATTCTAACAGTTCAGTGTGCACGCCTCCATTTGGGCACACTCATTCTTACAGTTCATTGTGCACTCCTCCATGTGGACACATTCTAACAGTTCAGTGTGCACACCTCCATGTGGACACACTCATTCTAACAGTTCAGTGTGCACACCTCCATGTGGACACACTCATTCTAACAGTTCAGTGTGCACACCTCCATGTGGACACACTCATTCTAACAGTTCAGTGTGCACACCTCCAAGTGGACACACTCATTCTAACAGTTCAGGGTGCACACCTCCACAGGGACACACTCTACCAGTTCAGTGTGCACACCTCCATGTGGACACACTCATTCTAACAGTTCAGTGTGCACACCTCAATGTGGACACAGGCATTCTAACAGTTCAGTGTTCACACCTCTATGTGGACACACTCATTCTAACAGTTCAGAGTGCTTACCTCCACAGTGACACAGTCATTCTAACAGTTCAGTGTGCACACGTCCATGAGGACACATTTAATCTAAAAGTTCAGTGTGCACACTTCCATGTGTACACACTCATTCTAACAGTTCAGTGTGCACACCTCCATGTGGACACACTCATTCTAACAGTTCAGTGTGCACACCTCCATCTGGACACACTCATTCTAACAGTTCAGGGTACACACCTCCACAGGGACACACTCTAACAGTTCAGTTTGCACACCTCCATGTGGACACAGTCATTCTAACAGTTCAGTCTGCACACCTCCATGTGGACACACTCATTCTAACAGTTCAGGGTACACACCTCCACAGGGACACACTCTAACTGTTCAGTGTGCACACCTCCATGTGGACACACTCATTCTAACAGTTCAGTGTGCACACCTCAATGTGGACACAGACATTCTAACAGTTCTGTGTGCACACCTCTATGTGGACACACTCATTCTAACAGTTCAGAGTGCATACTTCCACAGTGACACAGTCATTCTAACAGTTCAGTGTGCACACCTCCATGTGGACACACTCATTCTAACAGTTCAGTGTGCACACCTCCATGTGGACACACTCATTCTAACAGTTCAGTGTGCACACCTCCATGTGGTCACATTCTAACAGTTCAGTGTGCACACCTCCGTGTGGACACACTCATTATAACAGTTTAGTGTGCACACCTCCATGTGAACACAATCATTCTAATAATTCAGTGTGCACACCTCCATATGGACACAGTCATTCTAACAGTTAAGTGTGCACACCTCCATGTGGACAAACTCATTCTAACAGTACAGTGTGCACACCTCCATGTGGACACACTCATTCTAACAGTACAGTGTGCACACCTCCATGTGGTCACATTCTAACAGTTCAGTGTGCACACCTCCATGTGGCCACACTCATTCTAACAGTTTAGTGTGCACAACTCCATGTGGGCACACTCATTCTAACAGTTCATGGTGCACACCTCCATGTGGACACACTCATTCTAACAGTTCAGTGTGCACACCTCCACAGGGACACACTCATTCTAACACTTCAGTGTGCACACCTCCATGTGGGCACACTCATTCTAACAGTTCAGTGTGCACGCCTCCATGTGGGCACACTCATTCTTACAGTTCAGTGTGCACACCTCCATGTGGACACATTCTAACAGTTCAGTGTGCACACCTCCATGTGGACACACTCATTCTAACAGTTCAGTGTGCACACCTCCATGTGGACACACTCATTCTAACAGTTCAGTGTGCACAACTCCATGTGGACACACTCATTCTAACAGTTCAAGGAGCACACCTCCATGTGAACACAATCATTCTAATAGTTCAATGTGCACACCTCCATGTGGACACAGTCAATCTAACAGTTCAGTGTGCACACCTCCATGTGGACACACTCATTCTAACAGTTCAGTGTCCACACCTCCATGTTGACACATTCTAACAGTTCAGTGTACACACATCCATGTGCACACACACATTCTAACAGTTCAGTTTGCACATCTCCATGTGGAGACAATCATTCTAACAGTTCAGTGTGCACACCTCCATGTGGACACACTCATTCTAACAGTTCAGTGTGCACACCTCAATGTGGAAACAGTCATTCTAACAGTTCAGTGTGCACACCTTTATGTGGACACACTCATTCTAACAGTTCAGAGTGCATACCTCCCTAGTGACACAGTCATTCTAACAGTTCAGTGTCCACACCTCCATGTGGACACAATTATTCTAATAGTTCAGTGTGCACACCTCCATGTGTACACACTCATTCTAACAGTTCAGTGTGCACACCTCCATGTGGACACACTCATTCTAACAGTTAAGTGCGCACACCTCCATGTGAACACAATCATTCTAATAGTTCAAAGTGCACACCTCCATGTGGACGCAGTCAATCTAACAGTTCAGTGTGCAGACCTCCACAGGGACACACTAATTCTAACAGTACAGGGTGCACACCTCCATGTCGACACATTCTAAAAGTTCAGTGTACACACCTCCATGTAAGCACATTCATTCTAACAGTTCAGTGTGCACAGTTCCATGTGGACACAATCATTCTAACAGTTCAGTGTGCACACCTACTTGTGGTCACATTCTAACAGTTCAGTGTGCACACCTCCATGTGGACACACTCATTATAACAGTTTAGTGTGCACACCTCCATGTGAACACAATCATTCTAATAATTCAGTGTGCACACCTCCATATAAACACAGTCATTCTAACAGTTCAGTGTGCACACCTCCATGTGGACAAACTCATTCTAACAGTACAGTGTGCACACCTCCATGTGGTCACATTCTAACAGTTCAGTGTGCACACCTCCATGTGGCCACACTCATTCTAACAGTTCAGTGTGCACACCTCCATGTGGGCACACTCATTCTAACAGTTCATTGTGCACACCTCCATGTGGACACACTCATTCTAACAGTTCAGTGTGCACACCTCCACAGGGACACACTCATTCTAACACTTCAGTGTGCACGCCTCCATATGGGCACACTCATTCTTACAGTTCAGTGTGCACACCTCCATGTGGACACATTCTAACAGTTCACTGTGCACACCTCCATGTGGACACACTCATTCTAACAGTTCAGTGTGCACACCTCCACAGCGACACACTCATTCTAACACTTCAGTGTGCACACCTCCATGTGGGCACTCTCATTCTAACAGTTCAGTGTGCACGCCTCCATGTGGACACACTCATTCTAACAGCTCAGAGTGCATACCTCCACAGGGACACACTCTTCCAGTTCAGTGTGCACACCTCCATGTGGACACACTCATTCTAACAGTTAAGTGTGCACACCTCAATGTGGACACAGGCATTCTAACAGTTCAGTGTTCACACCTCTATGTGGACACACTCATTCTAACAGTTCAGAGTGCTTACCTCCACAGTGACACAGTCATTCTAACAGTTCAGTGTGCACACCTCCATGAGGACACATTTATTCTAAAAGTTCAGTGTGCACACTTCCATGTGTACACACTCATTCTAACAGTTCAGTGTGCACACCTCCATGTGGACACACTCATTCTAACAGTTCACTGTGCACACCTCCATGTGGACACACTCATTCTAACAGTTCAGGGTACACACCTCCACAGGGACACACTCTAACAGTTCAGTTTGCACACCTCCATGTGGACACAGTTATTCTAGCAGTTCAGTCTGCACACCTCCATGTGGACACACTCATTCTAACAGTTCAGGGTACACACCTCCACAGGGACACACTCTAACTGTTCAGTGTGCACACCTCCATGTGGACACACTCATTCTAACAGTTCAGTGTGCACACCTCAATGTGGACACAGACATTCTAACAGTTCTGTGTGCACACCTCTATGTGGACACACTCATTCTAACAGTTCAGAGTGCATACTTCCACAGTGACACAGTCATTCTAACAGTTCAGTGTGCACACCTCCATGTGGACACAATTATTCTAATAGTTCAGTGTGCACACCTCCATGTGTACACAGTCATTCTAACAGTTCAGTGTGCACACCTCCATGTGGACACACTCATTCTAACAGTTCAGTGTGCACACCTCCATGTGGACACACTCATTCTAACAGTTCAGTGTGCACACCTCCATGTGAACACAATCATTCTAATAGTTCAATGTGCACACCTCCATGTGGACACAGTCAATCTAACAGTTCAGTGTGCACACCTCCACAGGGACACACTCATTCTAATAGTTCAGTGTGCACACCTCCATGTCGACACATTCTAACAGTTCAGTGTACAAACCTCCATGTGGACACACTCATTCTAACAGTTCAGTGTGCACACCTCCATGTGGACACAATCTTTCTAACAGTTCAGGGTGCACACCTCCATGTGGTCACATTCTAACAGTTCAGTGTGCACACCTCCATGTGGACACACTCATTATAACAGTTTAGTGTGCACACCTCAATGTGAACACAATCATTCTAATAATTCAGTGCGCACACCTCCACATGGACAAACTCATTCTAACAGTACAGTGTGCACACCTCCATGTGGACACACTCATTCTAACAGTTCAGTGTGCACACCTCCATGTGGACACACTCATTCTAACAGTTCAGGGTGCACACCTCCACAGGGACACACTCTAACAGTTCAGTGTGCACACCTCCATGTGACACACTCATTCTTACAGTACAGTGTGCACACCTCCATGTGGACACATTCTAACAGTTCACTGTGCACACCTCCATGTGGACACACTCATTCTAACAGTTCAGTGTGCACACCTCCACAGGGACACACTCATTCTAACACTTCAGTGTGCACACCTCCATGTGGGCACTCTCATTCTAACAATTCAGTGTGCACGCCTCCATGTGGACAAACTCATTCTAACAGTTCAGTGTGCACACATCCATGTCGACACATTCTAACAGTTCAGTGTACACACATCCATGTGGACACAATCATTCTAACAGTTCAGGATGCACATCTCCATGTGGACTCAATCATTCTAACAGTTCAGTGTGCACACCTCCATGTGGACACAGTCATTCTAACAGTTCAGTGTGCACACCTCCACAGGGACACACTCATTATAACAGTTCAGTGTGCACACCTCCATGTGGACACACTCATTCTAACAGTTCAGTGTGCACACCTCCATGTGGACACAATCTAACAGTTAAGTGTGCACACCTCCATGTGGACACACTCATTCTAACAGTTCAGTGTGCACACCTCCATGTGGACACACTCATTCTAACAGTTCAGTGTGCACACCTCAATGTGGACACAGGCATTCTAACAGTTCAGTGTTCACACCTATATGTGGACACACTCATTCTAACAGTTCAGAGTGCTTACCTCCACAGTGACACCGTCATTCTAACAGTTCAGTGTGCACACCTCCATGTGGACACATTTATTCTAATAGTTCAGTGTGCACACTTCCATGTGTACACACTCATTCTAACAGTTCAGTGTGCACACCTCCATGTGGACACACTCATTCTAACAGTTAAGTGCGCACACCTCCATGTGAACACAATCATTCTAATAGTTCAATGTGCACACCTCCATGTGGACACACTCATTCTAACAGTTCAGTGTGCACACCTCCATGTGGAAACACTCATTCTAACAGTACAGAGTGCATACCTCCACAGGGACACACTCATTCTAACACTTCAGTGTGCGCACCTCCATGTGGGCACACTCATTCTAACAGTTCAGTGTGCACGCCTCCATGTGGGCACACTCATTCTTACAGTTCAGTGTGCACTCCTCCATGTGGACACATTCTAACAGTTAAGTGTGCACACCTCCATGTGGACACACTTATTCTAACAGTTCAGTGTGCACACCTCCATGTGGACACACTCATTCTAACAGTTCAGTGTGCACACCTCCATGTGGACACACTCATTCTAACAGTTCAGTGTGCACACCTCCATGTGGACACACTCATTCTAACAGTTCAGGATGCACATCTCCATGTGGACTCAATCATTCTAACAGTTCAGTGTGCACACCTCCATGTGGTCACATTCTAACAGTTCAGTGTGCACACCTCCATGTGGACACAGTCATTCTAACAGTTCAGTGTGCACACCTCCACAAGGACACACTCATTATAACAGTTCAGTGTGCACACCTCCATGTGGACACACTCATTCTAACAGTTCAGTGTGCACACCTCCATGTGGGCACACTCTTTCTAACAGTTCAGTGTGCACACCTCCATGTGGACAAATTCTAACACTTCAGTGTTCACACCTCCATGTGGAACTACTCATTCTAACAGTTCAGTGTGCACACCTCCACAGGGACACACTCATTCTAAGAGTTCATTGTGCACACCTCCATGTGGACACACTCATTCTAACAGTTCAGTGTGCACACCTCCACAGGGACACACTCATTCTAACACTTCAGTGTGCACACCTCCATGTGGGCACACTCATTCTAACAGTTCAGTGTGGACGCCTCCATGTGGGCACACTCATTCTTACAGTTCAGTGTGCACTACTCCATGTGGACACATTCTAACAGTTAAGTGTGCACACCTTTATGTGGACACACTCATTCTAACAGTTCAGTGTGCACACCTCCATGTGGACACACTCATTCTAACAGTTCAGTGTGCACACCTCCATGTGGACACACTCATTCTAACAGTTCAGTGTGCACACCTCCATGTGGACACACTCATTCTAACAGTTCAGGGTGCACACCTCCACAGGGACACACTCTAACAGTTCAGTGTGCACACCTCCATGTGGACACACTCATTCTAACAGTTCAGTGCGCACACCTCAATGTGGACACAGACATTCTAACAGTTCAGTGTGCACCCCTCTATGTGGACACACTCATTCTAACAGTTCAGAGTGCATACTTCCACAGTGACACAGTCATTCTAACAGTTCAGAGTGCATACTTCCACAGGGACACACTCATTCTAATAGTTCAGTGTGCACACCTCCATGTCGACACATTATAACAGTTCAGTGTACAAACCTCCATGTGGACACACTCATTCTAACAGTTCAGTGTGCACACCTCCATGTGGACACAATCATTCTAACAGTTCAGTGTGCACACCTCCATGTGGTCACATTCTAACAGTTCAGTGCGCACACATCCACAGGGACACACTCATTCTAATAGTTCAGTGTGCACACCTCCATGTCGACACATTCTAACAGTTCAGTGTACAAACCTCCATGTGGACACACTCATTCTAACAGTTCAGTGTGCACACCTCCATGTGGACACAATCATTCTAACAGTTCAATGTGCACAACTCCATGTGGACACAGTCAATCTAACATTTCAGTGTGCAGACCTCCACAGGGACACACTCATTCTAATAGTTCAGTGTGCACACCTCCATGTCGACACATTCTAACAGTTCAGTGTACAAACCTCCATGTGGACACACTCATTCTAACAGTTCAGTGTGCACACCTCCCTGTGGACACAATCATTCTAACAGTTCAGTGTGCACACCTCCATGTGGTCACATTCTAACAGTTCAGTGTGCACACCTCCATGTGGACACACTCTTTTTAACAGTTTAGTGTACACACCTCCATGTGAACACAATCATTCTAATAATTCAGTGTGCACACCTCCATATGGACACAGTCATTCTAACAGTTCAGTGTGCACACCTCCATGTGGACAAACTCATTCTAACAGTACAGTGTGCACACCTCCATGTGGTCACATTCTAACAGTTCAGTGTGCACACCTCCATGTGGCCACACTCATTCTAACAGTTCAGTGTGCACACCTCCATGTGGGCACACTCATTCTAACAGTTCATTGTGCACACCTCCATGTGGACACACTCATTCTAACAGTTCAGTGTGCACACCTCCACAGTGACACACTCATTCTAACACTTCAGTGTGCACGCCTCCATGTGGGCACACTCATTCTTACAGTTCAGTGTGCACACCTCCATGTGGACACATTCTAACAGTTCACTGTGCACACCTCCATGTGGACACACTCATTCTAACAGTTCAGTGTGCACACCTCCACAGCGACACACTCATTCTAACACTTCAGTGTGCACACCTCCATGTGGGCACTCTCATTCTAACAGTTCAGTGTGCACGCCTCCATGTGGACACACTCATTCTAACAGTTCAGTGTGCACACCTCCATGTGGGCACACTCATTCTAACAGTTCAGTGTGCACACCTCCATGTGGACAAATTCTAACACTTCAGTGTCCACACCTCCATGTGGAACTACTCATTCTAACAGTTCAGTGTGCACACCTCCACAGGGACACACTCATTCTAAGAGTTCATTGTGCACACCTCCATGTGGACACACTCATTCTAACAGTTCAGTGTGCACGCCTCCATTTGGGCACACTCATTCTTACAGTTCATTGTGCACTCCTCCATGTGGACACATTCTAACAGTTCAGTGTGCACACCTCCATGTGGACACACTCATTCTAACAGTTCAGTGTGCACACCTCCATGTGGACACACTCATTCTAACAGTTCAGTGTGCACACCTCCATGTGGACACACTCATTCTAACAGTTCAGTGTGCACACCTCCAAGTGGACACACTCATTCTAACAGTTCAGGGTGCACACCTCCACAGGGACACACTCTACCAGTTCAGTGTGCACACCTCCATGTGGACACACTCATTCTAACAGTTCAGTGTGCACACCTCAATGTGGACACAGGCATTCTAACAGTTCAGTGTTCACACCTCTATGTGGACACACTCATTCTAACAGTTCAGAGTGCATACCTCCACAGTGACACAGTCATTCTAACAGTTCAGTGTGCACACGTCCATGAGGACACATTTAATCTAAAAGTTCAGTGTGCACACTTCCATGTGTACACACTCATTCTAACAGTTCAGTGTGCACACCTCCATGTGGACACACTCATTCTAACAGTTCAGTGTGCACACCTCCATCTGGACACACTCATTCTAACAGTTCAGGGTACACACCTCCACAGGGACACACTCTAACAGTTCAGTTTGCACACCTCCATGTGGACACAGTCATTCTAACAGTTCAGTCTGCACACCTCCATGTGGACACACTCATTCTAACAGTTCAGGGTACACACCTCCACAGGGACACACTCTAACTGTTCAGTGTGCACACCTCCATGTGGACACACTCATTCTAACAGTTCAGTGTGCACACCTCAATGTGGACACAGACATTCTAACAGTTCTGTGTGCACACCTCTATGTGGACACACTCATTCTAACAGTTCAGAGTGCATACTTCCACAGTGACACAGTCATTCTAACAGTTCAGTGTGCACACCTCCATGTGGACACACTCATTCTAACAGTTCAGTGTGCACACCTCCATGTGGACACACTCATTCTAACAGTTCAGTGTGCACACCTCCATGTGGTCACATTCTAACAGTTCAGTGTGCACACCTCCGTGTGGACACACTCATTATAACAGTTTAGTGTGCACACCTCCATGTGAACACAATCATTCTAATAATTCAGTGTGCACACCTCCATATGGACACAGTCATTCTAACAGTTAAGTGTGCACACCTCCATGTGGACAAACTCATTCTAACAGTACAGTGTGCACACCTCCATGTGGACACACTCATTCTAACAGTACAGTGTGCACACCTCCATGTGGTCACATTCTAACAGTTCAGTGTGCACACCTCCATGTGGCCACACTCATTCTAACAGTTTAGTGTGCACAACTCCATGTGGGCACACTCATTCTAACAGTTCATGGTGCACACCTCCATGTGGACACACTCATTCTAACAGTTCAGTGTGCACACCTCCACAGGGACACACTCATTCTAACACTTCAGTGTGCACACCTCCATGTGGGCACACTCATTCTAACAGTTCAGTGTGCACGCCTCCATGTGGGCACACTCATTCTTACAGTTCAGTGTGCACACCTCCATGTGGACACATTCTAACAGTTCAGTGTGCACACCTCCATGTGGACACACTCATTCTAACAGTTCAGTGTGCACACCTCCATGTGGACACACTCATTCTAACAGTTCAGTGTGCACAACTCCATGTGGACACACTCATTCTAACAGTTCAAGGAGCACACCTCCATGTGAACACAATCATTCTAATAGTTCAATGTGCACACCTCCATGTGGACACAGTCAATCTAACAGTTCAGTGTGCACACCTCCATGTGGACACACTCATTCTAACAGTTCAGTGTCCACACCTCCATGTTGACACATTCTAACAGTTCAGTGTACACACATCCATGTGCACACACACATTCTAACAGTTCAGTATGCACATCTCCATGTGGAGACAATCATTCTAACAGTTCAGTGTGCACACCTCCATGTGGACACACTCATTCTAACAGTTCAGTGTGCACACCTCAATGTGGAAACAGTCATTCTAACAGTTCAGTGTGCACACCTTTATGTGGACACACTCATTCTAACAGTTCAGAGTGCATACCTCCCTAGTGACACAGTCATTCTAACAGTTCAGTGTCCACACCTCCATGTGGACACAATTATTCTAATAGTTCAGTGTGCACACCTCCATGTGTACACACTCATTCTAACAGTTCAGTGTGCACACCTCCATGTGGACACACTCATTCTAACAGTTAAGTGCGCACACCTCCATGTGAACACAATCATTCTAATAGTTCAAAGTGCACACCTCCATGTGGACGCAGTCAATCTAACAGTTCAGTGTGCAGACCTCCACAGGGACACACTAATTCTAACAGTACAGGGTGCACACCTCCATGTCGACACATTCTAAAAGTTCAGTGTACACACCTCCATGTAAGCACATTCATTCTAACAGTTCAGTGTGCACAGTTCCATGTGGACACAATCATTCTAACAGTTCAGTGTGCACACCTACTTGTGGTCACATTCTAACAGTTCAGTGTGCACACCTCCATGTGGACACACTCATTATAACAGTTTAGTGTGCACACCTCCATGTGAACACAATCATTCTAATAATTCAGTGTGCACACCTCCATATAAACACAGTCATTCTAACAGTTCAGTGTGCACACCTCCATGTGGACAAACTCATTCTAACAGTACAGTGTGCACACCTCCATGTGGTCACATTCTAACAGTTCAGTGTGCACACCTCCATGTGGCCACACTCATTCTAACAGTTCAGTGTGCACACCTCCATGTGGGCACACTCATTCTAACAGTTCATTGTGCACACCTCCATGTGGACACACTCATTCTAACAGTTCAGTGTGCACACCTCCACAGGGACACACTCATTCTAACACTTCAGTGTGCACGCCTCCATATGGGCACACTCATTCTTACAGTTCAGTGTGCACACCTCCATGTGGACACATTCTAACAGTTCACTGTGCACACCTCCATGTGGACACACTCATTCTAACAGTTCAGTGTGCACACCTCCACAGCGACACACTCATTCTAACACTTCAGTGTGCACACCTCCATGTGGGCACTCTCATTCTAACAGTTCAGTGTGCACGCCTCCATGTGGACACACTCATTCTAACAGCTCAGAGTGCATACCTCCACAGGGACACACTCTTCCAGTTCAGTGTGCACACCTCCATGTGGACACACTCATTCTAACAGTTAAGTGTGCACACCTCAATGTGGACACAGGCATTCTAACAGATCAGTGTTCACACCTCTATGTGGACACACTCATTCTAACAGTTCAGAGTGCTTACCTCCACAGTGACACAGTCATTCTAACAGTTCAGTGTGCACACCTCCATGAGGACACATTTATTCTAAAAGTTCAGTGTGCACACTTCCATGTGTACACACTCATTCTAACAGTTCAGTGTGCACACCTCCATGTGGACACACTCATTCTAACAGTTCACTGTGCACACCTCCATGTGGACACACTCATTCTAACAGTTCAGGGTACACACCTCCACAGGGACACACTCTAACAGTTCAGTTTGCACACCTCCATGTGGACACAGTTATTCTAGCAGTTCAGTCTGCACACCTCCATGTGGACACACTCATTCTAACAGTTCAGGGTACACACCTCCACAGGGACACACTCTAACTGTTCAGTGTGCACACCTCCATGTGGACACACTCATTCTAACAGTTCAGTGTGCACACCTCAATGTGGACACAGACATTCTAACAGTTCTGTGTGCACACCTCTATGTGGACACACTCATTCTAACAGTTCAGAGTGCATACTTCCACAGTGACACAGTCATTCTAACAGTTCAGTGTGCACACCTCCATGTGGACACAATTATTCTAATAGTTCAGTGTGCACACCTCCATGTGTACACAGTCATTCTAACAGTTCAGTGTGCACACCTCCATGTGGACACACTCATTCTAACAGTTCAGTGTGCACACCTCCATGTGGACACACTCATTCTAACAGTTCAGTGTGCACACCTCCATGTGAACACAATCATTCTAATAGTTCAATGTGCACACCTCCATGTGGACACAGTCAATCTAACAGTTCAGTGTGCACACCTCCACAGGGACACACTCATTCTAATAGTTCAGTGTGCACACCTCCATGTCGACACATTCTAACAGTTCAGTGTACAAACCTCCATGTGGACACACTCATTCTAACAGTTCAGTGTGCACACCTCCATGTGGACACAATCTTTCTAACAGTTCAGGGTGCACACCTCCATGTGGTCACATTCTAACAGTTCAGTGTGCACACCTCCATGTGGACACACTCATTATAACAGTTTAGTGTGCACACCTCAATGTGAACACAATCTTTCTAATAATTCAGTGCGCACACCTCCACATGGACAAACTCATTCTAACAGTACAGTGTGCACACCTCCATGTGGACACACTCATTCTAACAGTTCAGTGTGCACACCTCCATGTGGACACACTCATTCTAACAGTTCAGGGTGCACACCTCCACAGGGACACACTCTAACAGTTCAGTGTGCACACCTCCATGTGACACACTCATTCTTACAGTACAGTGTGCACACCTCCATGTGGACACATTCTAACAGTTCACTGTGCACACCTCCATGTGGACACACTCATTCTAACAGTTCAGTGTGCACACCTCCACAGGGACACACTCATTCTAACACTTCAGTGTGCACACCTCCATGTGGGCACTCTCATTCTAACAATTCAGTGTGCACGCCTCCATGTGGACAAACTCATTCTAACAGTTCAGTGTGCACACATCCATGTCGACACATTCTAACAGTTCAGTGTACACACATCCATGTGGACACAATCATTCTAACAGTTCAGGATGCACATCTCCATGTGGACTCAATCATTCTAACAGTTCAGTGTGCACACCTCCATGTGGACACAGTCATTCTAACAGTTCAGTGTGCACACCTCCACAGGGACACACTCATTATAACAGTTCAGTGTGCACACCTCCATGTGGACACACTCATTCTAACAGTTCAGTGTGCACACCTCCATGTGGACACAATCTAACAGTTAAGTGTGCACACCTCCATGTGGACACACTCATTCTAACAGTTCAGTGTGCACACCTCCATGTGGACACACTCATTCTAACAGTTCAGTGTGCACACCTCAATGTGGACACAGGCATTCTAACAGTTCAGTGTTCACACCTATATGTGGACACACTCATTCTAACAGTTCAGAGTGCTTACCTCCACAGTGACACCGTCATTCTAACAGTTCAGTGTGCACACCTCCATGTGGACACATTTATTCTAATAGTTCAGTGTGCACACTTCCATGTGTACACACTCATTCTAACAGTTCAGTGTGCACACCTCCATGTGGACACACTCATTCTAACAGTTAAGTGCGCACACCTCCATGTGAACACAATCATTCTAATAGTTCAATGTGCACACCTCCATGTGGACACACTCATTCTAACAGTTCAGTGTGCACACCTCCATGTGGAAACACTCATTCTAACAGTACAGAGTGCATACCTCCACAGTGACACAGTCATTCTAACAGTTCAGTGTGCACACCTCCATGTGGACACAATTATTCTAATAGTTCAGTGTGCACACCTCCATGTGGACACACTCATTCTAACAGTTCAGTGTGCACACCTCCATGTGGACACACTCATTCTAACAGTTCAGTGTGCACACCTCCATGTGGACACACTCATTCTAACAGTTCAGTGTGCACACCTCCATGTGGATACACTCATTCTAACAGTTCAGTGTGCACACCTCCATGTGCACACACTCATTCTAACAGTTCAGAGTGCACACCTCCATGTGGACACACTCATTCTAACAGTTCAGGGTGCACACCTCCACAGGGACACACTCTAACAGTTCAGTGTGCACACCTCCATGTGGACACACTCATTCTAACAGTTCAGTGTGCACACCTCAATGTGGACACAGACATTCTAACAGTTCAGTGTGCACCCCTCTATGTGGACACACTCATTCTAACAGTTCAGAGTGCATACTTCCACAGTGACACAGTCATTCTAACAGTTCAGAGTGCATACTTCCACAGGGACACACTCATTCTAATAGTTCAGTGTGCACACCTCCATGTCGACACATTCTAACAGTTCAGTGTACACACCTCCATGTGGACACACTCATTCTAACAGTTCAGTGTGCACACCTCCATGTGGACACACTCATTCTAACAGTTCAGTGTGCACACCTCCATGTGGACACACTCATTCTAACAGTTCAGGGTGCACACCTCCACAGGGACACACTCTAACAGTTCAGTGTGCACACCTCCATGTGGACACAATCATTCTAACAGTTCAGTGTGCACACCTCAATGTGGACACAGGCATTCTAACAGTTCAGTGTTCACACCTCTATGTGGACACACTCATTCTAACAGTTCAGAGTGCTTACCTCCACAGTGACACCGTCATTCTAACAGTTCAGTGTGCACACCTCCATGTGGACACATTTATTCTAATAGTTCAGTGTGCACACTTCCATGTGTACACACTCATTCTAACAGTTCAGTGTGCACACCTCCATGTGGACACACTCATTCTAACAGTTAATTGCGCACACCTCCATGTGAACACAATCATTCTAATAGTTCAATGTGCACACCTCCATGTGGACACACTCATTCTAACAGTTCAGTGTGCACACCTCCATGTGGACACACTCATTCTAACAGTACAGAGTGCATACCTCCACAGTGACACAGTCATTCTAACAGTTCAGTGTGCACACCTCCATGTGGACACAATTATTCTAATAGTTCAGTGTGCACACCTCCATGTGGACACACTCATTCTAACAGTTCAGTGTGCACACCTCCATGTGGACACACTCATTCTAACAGTTCAGTGTGCACACCTCCATGTGGACACACTCATTCTAACAGTTCAGTGTGCACACCTCCATGTGGACACACTCATTCTAACAGTTCAGTGTGCACACCTCCATGTGCACACACTCATTCTAACAGTTCAGAGTGCACACCGCCATGTGGACACACTCATTCTAACAGTTCAGGTTGCACACCTCCACAGGGACACACACTCTAACAGTTCAGTGTGCACACCTCCTTGTGGACACACTCATTCTAACAGTTCAGTGTGCACACCTCAATGTGGACACAGACATTCTAACAGTTCAGTGTGCACCCCTCTATGTGGACACACTCATTCTAACAGTTCAGAGTGCATACTTCCACAGTGACACAGTCATTCTAACAGTTCAGAGTGCATACTTCCACAGGGACACACTCATTCTAATAGTTCAGTGTGCACACCTCCATGTCGACACATTCTAACAGTTCAGTGTACAAACCTCCATGTGGACACACTCATTCTAACAGTTCAGTGTGCACACCTCCATGTGGACACAATCATTCTAACAGTTCAGTGTGCACACCTCCATGTGGTCACATTCTAACAGTTCAGTGCGCACACATCCACAGGGACACACTCATTCTAATAGTTCAGTGTGCACACCTCCATGTCGACACATTCTAACAGTTCAGTGTACAAACCACCATGTGGACACACTCATTCTAACAGTTCAGTGTGCACACCTCCATGTGGACACAATCATTCTAACAGTTCAATGTGCACACCTCCATGTGGACACAGTCAATCTAACAGTTCAGTGTGCACACCTCCACAGGGACACACTCATTCTAATAGTTCAGTGTGCACACCTCCATGTCGACACATTCTAACTGTTCAGTGTACAGACCTCCATGTGGACACACTCATTCTAACAGTTCAGTGTGCACACCTCCCTGTGGACACAATCATTCTAACAGTTCAGTGTGCACACCTCCATGTGGTCACATCCTAACAGTTCAGTGTGCACACCTCCATGTGGACACACTCTTTCTAACAGTTTAGTGTACACACCTCCATGTGAACACAATCATTGTAATAATTCAGTGTGCACACCTCTATATGGACACAGTCATTCTAACAGTTCAGTGTGCATACCTTCATGTGGACACACTCATTCTAACAGTACAGTGTGCACAGCTCCATGTGGTCACATTCTAACAGTTCAGTGTGCACACCTCCACAGGGACACACTCATTATAACAGTTCAGTGTGCACACCTTCATGTGGACACACTCATTCTAACAGTTCAGTGTGCACACCTCCATGTGGGCACAGTCATTCTAACAGTTCAGTGTGCACACCTGCATGTGGACACACTCATTCTAACAGTTCAGTGTGCACACCTCCATGTGGGCACACTCATTCTAACAGTTCAGTGTGCACACCTCCATGTGGACAAATTCTAACACTTCAGTGTTCACACCTCCATGTGGAACTACTCATTCTAACAGTTCAGTGAGCACACCTCCACAGGGACACACTCATTATAACAGTTCAGTGTGCACACCTTCATGTGGACACACTCATTCTAACAGTTCAGTGTGCACACCTCCACAGGGACAGACTCATTATAACAGTTCAGTGTGCACACCTTCATGTGGACACACTCATTCTAACAGTTCAGTGTGCACACCTCCATGTGGGCACAGTCATTCTAACAGTTCAGTGTGCACACCTGCATGTGGACACACTCATTCTAACAGTTCAGTGTGCACACCTCCATGTGGGCACACTCATTCTAACAGTTCAGTGTGCACACCTCCATGTGGACACACTCATTCTAACAGTTCAGGATGCACATCTCCATGTGGACTCAATCATTCTAACAGTTCAGTGTGCACACCTCCATGTGGTCACATTCTAACAGTTCAGTGTGCACACCTCCATGTGGACACAGTCATTCTAACAGTTCAGTGTGCACACCTCCACAAGGACACACTCATTATAACAGTTCAGTGTGCACACCTCCATGTGGACACACTCATTCTAACAGTTCAGTGTGCACACCTCCATGTGGGCACACTCTTTCTAACAGTTCAGTGTGCACACCTCCATGTGGACAAATTCTAACACTTCAGTGTTCACACCTCCATGTGGAACTACTCATTCTAACAGTTCAGTGTGCACACCTCCACAGGGACACACTCATTCTAAGAGTTCATTGTGCACACCTCCATGTGGACACACTCATTCTAACAGTTCAGTGTGCACACCTCCACAGGGACACACTCATTCTAACACTTCAGTGTGCACACCTCCATGTGGGCACACTCATTCTAACAGTTCAGTGTGCACGCCTCCATGTGGGCACACTCATTCTTACAGTTCAGTGTGCACTACTCCATGTGGACACATTCTAACAGTTAAGTGTGCACACCTTTATGTGGACACACTCATTCTAACAGTTCAGTGTGCACACCTCCATGTGGACACACTCATTCTAACAGTTCAGTGTGCACACCTCCATGTGGACACACTCATTCTAACAGTTCAGTGTGCACACCTCCATGTGGACACACTCATTCTAACAGTTCAGGGTGCATACTTCCACAGTGACACAGTCATTCTAACAGTTCAGAGTGCATACTTCCACAGGGACACACTCATTCTAATAGTTCAGTGTGCACACCTCCATGTCGACACATTCTAACAGTTCAGTGTACAAACCTCCATGTGGACACACTCATTCTAACAGTTCAGTGTGCACACCTCCATGTGGACACAATCATTCTAACAGTTCAGTGTGCACACCTCCATGTGGTCACATTCTAACAGTTCAGTGCGCACACATCCACAGGGACACACTCATTCTAATAGTTCAGTGTGCACACCTCCATGTCGACACATTCTAACAGTTCAGTGTACAAACCACCATGTGGACACACTCATTCTAACAGTTCAGTGTGCACACCTCCATGTGGACACAATCATTCTAACAGTTCAATGTGCACACCTCCATGTGGACACAGTCAATCTAACAGTTCAGTGTGCACACCTCCACAGGGACACACTCATTCTAATAGTTCAGTGTGCACACCTCCATGTCGACACATTCTAACTGTTCAGTGTACAGACCTCCATGTGGACACACTCATTCTAACAGTTCAGTGTGCACACCTCCCTGTGGACACAATCATTCTAACAGTTCAGTGTGCACACCT
This sequence comes from Peromyscus eremicus, assembly GCF_949786415.1. Classification (NCBI taxonomy): domain Eukaryota; kingdom Metazoa; phylum Chordata; class Mammalia; order Rodentia; family Cricetidae; genus Peromyscus; species Peromyscus eremicus. The sequence goes on along the minus strand of NW_026734690.1, from coordinate 88,636 downwards.
CCATGTGGTCACATCCTAACAGTTCAGTGTGCACACCTCCATGTGGACACACTCTTTCTAACAGTTTAGTGTACACACCTCCATGTGAACACAATCATTGTAATAATTCAGTGTGCACACCTCTATATGGACACAGTCATTCTAACAGTTCAGTGTGCATACCTTCATGTGGACACACTCATTCTAACAGTACAGTGTGCACAGCTCCATGTGGTCACATTCTAACAGTTCAGTGTGCACACCTCCACAGGGACACACTCATTATAACAGTTCAGTGTGCACACCTTCATGTGGACACACTCATTCTAACAGTTCAGTGTGCACACCTCCATGTGGGCACAGTCATTCTAACAGTTCAGTGTGCACACCTGCATGTGGACACACTCATTCTAACAGTTCAGTGTGCACACCTCCATGTGGGCACACTCATTCTAACAGTTCAGTGTGCACACCTCCATGTGGACAAATTCTAACACTTCAGTGTTCACACCTCCATGTGGAACTACTCATTCTAACAGTTCAGTGAGCACACCTCCACAGGGACACACTCATTATAACAGTTCAGTGTGCACACCTTCATGTGGACACACTCATTCTAACAGTTCAGTGTGCACACCTCCACAGGGACAGACTCATTATAACAGTTCAGTGTGCACACCTTCATGTGGACACACTCATTCTAACAGTTCAGTGTGCACACCTCCATGTGGGCACAGTCATTCTAACAGTTCAGTGTGCACACCTGCATGTGGACACACTCATTCTAACAGTTCAGTGTGCACACCTCCATGTGGGCACACTCATTCTAACAGTTCAGTGTGCACACCTCCATGTGGACACACTCATTCTAACAGTTCAGGATGCACATCTCCATGTGGACTCAATCATTCTAACAGTTCAGTGTGCACACCTCCATGTGGTCACATTCTAACAGTTCAGTGTGCACACCTCCATGTGGACACAGTCATTCTAACAGTTCAGTGTGCACACCTCCACAAGGACACACTCATTATAACAGTTCAGTGTGCACACCTCCATGTGGACACACTCATTCTAACAGTTCAGTGTGCACACCTCCATGTGGGCACACTCTTTCTAACAGTTCAGTGTGCACACCTCCATGTGGACAAATTCTAACACTTCAGTGTTCACACCTCCATGTGGAACTACTCATTCTAACAGTTCAGTGTGCACACCTCCACAGGGACACACTCATTCTAAGAGTTCATTGTGCACACCTCCATGTGGACACACTCATTCTAACAGTTCAGTGTGCACACCTCCACAGGGACACACTCATTCTAACACTTCAGTGTGCACACCTCCATGTGGGCACACTCATTCTAACAGTTCAGTGTGCACGCCTCCATGTGGGCACACTCATTCTTACAGTTCAGTGTGCACTACTCCATGTGGACACATTCTAACAGTTAAGTGTGCACACCTTTATGTGGACACACTCATTCTAACAGTTCAGTGTGCACACCTCCATGTGGACACACTCATTCTAACAGTTCAGTGTGCACACCTCCATGTGGACACACTCATTCTAACAGTTCAGTGTGCACACCTCCATGTGGACACACTCATTCTAACAGTTCAGGGTGCACACCTCCACAGGGACACACTCTAACAGTTCAGTGTGCACACCTCCATGTGGACACTCTCATTCTAACAGTTCAGTGCGCACACCTCAATGTGGACACAGACATTCTAACAGTTCAGTGTGCACCCCTCTATGTGGACACACTCAATCTAACAGTTCAGAGTGCATACTTCCACAGTGACACAGTCATTCTAACAGTTCAGAGTGCATACTTCCACAGGGACACACTCATTCTAATAGTTCAGTGTGCACACCTCCATGTCGACACATTATAACAGTTCAGTGTACAAACCTCCATGTGGACACACTCATTCTAACAGTTCAGTGTGCACACCTCCATGTGGACACAATCATTCTAACAGTTCAGTGTGCACACCTCCATGTGGTCACATTCTAACAGTTCAGTGCGCACACATCCACAGGGACACACTCATTCTAATAGTTCAGTGTGCACACCTCCATGTCGACACATTCTAACAGTTCAGTGTACAAACCTCCATGTGGACACACTCATTCTAACAGTTCAGTGTGCACACCTCCATGTGGACACAATCATTCTAACAGTTCAATGTGAACACCTCCATGTGGACACAGTCAATCTAACATTTCAGTGTGCACACCTCCACAGGGACACACTCATTCTAATAGTTCAGTGTGCACACCTCCATGTCGACACATTCTAACAGTTCAGTGTACAAACCTCCATGTGGACACACTCATTCTAACAGTTCAGTGTGCACACCTCCCTGTGGACACAATCATTCTAACAGTTCAGTGTGCACACCTCCATGTGGTCACATTCTAACAGTTCAGTGTGCACACCTCCATGTGGACACACTCTTTTTAACAGTTTAGTGTACACACCTCCATGTGAACACAATCATTCTAATAATTCAGTGTGCACACCTCTATATGGACACAGTCATTCTAACAGTTCAGTGTGCATACCTTCATGTGGACACACTCATTCTAACAGTACAGTGTGCACAGCTCCATGTGGTCACATTCTAACAGTTCAGTGTGCACACCTCCACAGGGACACACTCATTATAACAGTTCGGTGTGCACACCTTCATGTGGACACACTCATTCTAACAGTTCAGTGTGCACACCTCCATGTGGGCACAGTCATTCTAACAGTTCAGTGTGCACACCTGCATGTGGACACACTCATTCTAACAGTTCAGTTTGCACACCTCCATGTGGACAAATTCTAACACTTCAGTGTCCACACCTCCATGTGGACACACTCATTCTAACAGTTCAGTGTGCACACCTCCACAGGGACACACTCATTCTAAGAGTTCATTGTGCACACCTCCATGTAGACACACTCATTCTAACAGTTCAGTGTGCACACCTCCACAGGGACACACTCATTCTAACACTTCAGTGTGCACGCCTCCATGTGGGCACACTCATTCTTACAGTTCAGTGTGCACACCTCCATGTGGACACATTCTAACAGTTCAGTGTGCACATCTCCATGTGGACACACTCATTCAAACAGTTCAGTGTGCACACCTCCATGTGGACACACTCATTTTAACAGTTCAGTGTGCACACCTCCATGTGGACACAGACATTCTAACAGTTCAGTGTGCACACCTCCATGTGGACACACTCATTCAAACAGTTCAGGGTGCACACCTCCACAGGGACACACTCTAACAGTTCAGTGTGCACACCTCCATGTGGACACACTCATTCTAACAGTTCAGTGTGCACACCTCCATGTGGACACAGGCAATCTAACAGTTCAGTGTGCACACCTCTATGTGGACACACTCATTCTAACAGTTCAGAGTGCATACCTCCACAGAGACACAATCATTCTAACAGTTCAGTGTGCACATCTCCATGTGGACACAATTATTCTAATAGTTCAGTGTGCACACCTCCATGTGCACACAGTCATTCTAACAGGTCAGTGTGCACACCTCCATGTGGACACACTCATTCTAACAGTTCAGTGTGCACACCTCCATGTGGACACACTCATTCTAACAGTTCAGTGTGCACACCTCCATGTGGACACACTCATTCTAACAGTTCAGTGTGCACATCTCCATGTGGACACACTCATTCTAACAGTTCAGGGTGCACACCTCCACAGGGACACACTCTAACAGTTCAGTGTGCACACCTCCATGTGGACACACTCATTCTAATAGTTCAATGTGCGCACCTCCATGTGGACACAGTCAATCTATCAGTTCAGTGTGCACACCTCCACAGGGACACACACATTCTAGCAGTTCAGTGTGCACACCTACATGTGGTCACATTCTAACAGTTCAGTGTGCATATCTCCATGTTGACACTCATTCTAACAGTTCAATGTGCACACCTCCATGTGGACACACTCATTCTAACAGTTCAGTGTGCACACCTCCATGTGGGCACACTCATTCTAACAGTTCAGTGTGCACAACTCCACAGGGACTCAATAATTATAACAGTTCAGTGTGCACACCTCCATTTGTACACACTCATTCTAACAGTTCAGTGTGCACACCTCCATGTGTACACAGTCATTCTAACAGTTAAGTGCGCACACCTCCATGTGAACACAATCATTCTAATAGTTCAATGTGCGCACCTCCATGTGGACACAGTCAATCTATCAGTTCAGTGTGCACACCTCCACAGGGACACACACATTCTAGCAGTTCAGTGTGCACACCTACATGTGGTCACATTCTAACAGTTCAGTGTGCATATCTCCATGTTGACACACTCATTCTAACAGTTCAATGTGCACACCTCCATGTGGACACACTCATTCTAACAGTTCAGTGTGCACACCTCCATGTGGACACACTCATTCTAACAGTTCAGTGTGCACACCTCCATGTGCACACACTCATTCTAACAGTTCAGTGTGCACACCTCCATGAGGACACACTCATTCTAACAGTTCAGTGTGCACACCTCCATGTGGTCACATTCTAACAGTTCAGTGTGCACACCTCCATGTGGACACACTCATTATACCAGTTTAGTGTGCACACCTCCATGTGAACACAATCATTCTAATAATTCAGTGCGCACACCTCCATATGGACACAGTCATTCTAACAGTTCAGTGTGCACACCTCCATGTGGACAAACTCATTCTAACAGTTCAGAGTGCACACCTCCATGTGGACACACTCATTCTAACAGTTCAGGGTGCACACCTCCACAGGGACACACTCTAACAGTTCAGTGTGCACACCTCCATGTGGACACACTCATTCTTACAGTTCAGTGTGCACACCTCAATGTGGACACAGACATTCTAACAGTTCAATGTGCACCCCTCTATGTGGACACACTCATTCTAACAGTTCAGATTGCATACTTCCACAGTGACACAGTCATTCTAACAGTTCAGAGTGCATACTTCCACAGGGACACACTCATTCTAATAGTTCAGTGTGCACACCTCCATGTCGACACATTCTAACAGTTCAGTGTACCAACATCCATGTGGACACACTCATTCTAACAGTTCAGTGTGCACACCTCCATGTGGACACAATCATTCTAACAGTTCAGTGTGCACACCTCCATGTGGTCACATTCTGACAGTTCAGTGCGCACACCTCCACAGGGACACACTCATTCTAATAGTTCAGTGTGCACACCTCCATGTCGACACATTCTAACAGTTCAGTGTACAAACCTCCATGTGGACACACTCATTCTAACAGTTCAGTGTGCACACCTCCATGTGGACACAATCATTCTAACAGTTCAATGTGCACACCTCCATGTGGACACAGTCAATCTAACATTTCAGTGTGCACACCTCCACAGGGACACACTCATTCTAACAGTTCAGTGTGCACATCTCCACAGGACACACTCATTCTAACAGTTCAGTGTGCACACCTCCATGTGGGAACTCTCATTCTAACAGTTCAGTGTGCACGCCTCCATGTGGACACACTCATTCTAACAGTTCAGTGTGCACACCTCCATGTCGACACATTCTAACAGTTCAGTGTACACACATCCATGTGGACACACACATTCTAACAGTTCAGGATGCACATCTCCATGTGGACTCAATCATTCTAACAGTTCAGTGTGCACACCTCCATGTGGTCACATTCTAACAGTTCAGTGTGCACACCTCCATGTGGACACACTCATTCTAACAGTTCAGTGTACACACCTCCACAGGGACACACTCATTATAACAGTTCAGTGTGCACACCTCCATGTGGACACACTCATTCTAACAGTTCAGTGTGCACACCTCCATGTGGGCACACTCATTCTAACAGTTCAGTGTGCACACCTCCATGTGGACAAATTCTAACACTTCAGTGTTCACACCTCCATGTGGAACTACTCATTCTAACAGTTCAGTGTGCACACCTCCACAGGGACACACTCATTCTAACACTTCAGTGTGCACACCTCCATGTGGACACACTCATTCTAACAGTTCAGTGTGCACGCCTCCATGTGGGCACACTCATTCTTACAGTTCAGTGTGCACTCCTCCATGTGCACACATTCTAACAGTTAAGTGTGCACACCTTTATGTGGACACACTCATTCTAACAGTTCAGTGTGCACACCTCCATGTGGACACACTCATTCTAACAGTTCAGTGTGCACACCTCCATGTGGACACACTCATTCTAACAGTTCAGTGTGCACACCTCCATGTGGACACACTCATTCTAACAGTTCAGGGTGCACACCTCCACAGAGACACACTCTAACAGTTTAGTGTGCACACCTCCATGTGGACACACTCATTCTAACAGTTCAGTGTGCACACCTCAATGTGGACACAGGCATTCTAACAGTTCAGTGTTCGCACCTCCATGTGGACACACTCATTCTAACAGTTCAGTTTGCACACCTCCATGTGGACAAATTCTAACACTTCAGTGTCCACACCTCCATGTGGACACACTCATTCTAACAGTTCAGTGTGCACATCTCCACAGGGACACACTCATTCTAAGAGTTCATTGTGCACACCTCCATGTAGACACACTCATTCTAACAGTTCAGTGTGCACACCTCCACAGGGACACACTCATTCTAACACTTCAGTGTGCACGCCTCCATGTGGGCACACTCATTCTTACAGTTCAGTGTGCACACCTCCATGTGGACACATTCTAACAGTTCAGTGTGCACACCTCCATGTGGACACACTCATTATAACAGTTCAGTGTGCACACCTCCATGTGGACACACTCATTCTAACAGTTCAGTGTGCACACCTCCATGTGGACACACTCATTCTAACAGTTCAGGGTGCACACCTCCATGTGGACACACTCATTCTAACAGTTCAGTGTGCACATCTCCATGTGGACACACTCATTCTAACAGTTCAGGGTGCACACCTCCACAGGGACACACTCTAACAGTTCAGTGTGCACACCTCCATGTGGACACACTCATTCTAACAGTTCACGGTGCACACCTCAATGTGGACACAGTCATTCTAACAGTTCAGTGTGCACACCTCTATGTGGACACAATCATTCTAACAGTTCAGAGTGCATACCTCCACAGTGACAGTCATTCTAACAGTTCAGTGTGCACACCTCCATGTGGACAAAATTATTCTAATAGTTCAGTGTGCACACCTCCATGAGTACACACTCATTCTAACAGTTCAGTGTGCACACCTCCATGTGGGCACACTCATTCTAACAGTTCAGTGTGCACCCCTCCATGTGGGCACACTCATTCTTACAGTTCAGTGTGCACTCCTCCATGTGGACACATTCTAACAGTTAAGTGTGCACACCTTTATGTGGACACACTCATTCTAACAGTTCAGTGTGCACACCTCCATGTGGACACACTCATTCTAACAGTTCAGTGTGCACACCTCCATGTGGACACACTCATTCTAACAGTTCAGTGTGCACACCTCCATGTGGACACACTCATTCTAACAGTTCAGGGTGCACACCTCCACAGGGACACACTCTAACAGTTCAGTGTGCACACCTCCATGTGGACACACTCATTCTAACAGTTCAGTGTGCACACCTCAATGTGGACACAGGCATTCTAACAGTTCAGTGTTCACACCTCCATGTGGACACACTCATTCTAACAGTTCAGTTTGCACACCTCCATGTGGACAAATTCTAACACTTCAGTGTCCACACCTCCATGTGGACACACTCATTCTAACAGTTCAGTGTGCACACCTCCACAGGGACACACTCATTCTAACACTTCAGTGTGCACGCCTCCATGTGGGCACACTCATTCTTACAGTTCAGTGTGCACACCTCCATGTGGACACATTCTAACAGTTCAGTGTGCACACCTCCATGTGGACACACTCATTCTAACAGTTCAGTGTGCACACCTCCATGTGGACACACTCATTCTAACAGTTCAGTGTGCACACCTCCATGTGGACACAGACATTCTAACAGTTCAGTGTGCACACCTCCATGTGGACACACTCATTCAAACAGTTCAGGGTGCACACCTCCACAGGGACACACTCTAACAGTTCAGTGTGCACACCTCCATATGGACACAGGCAATCTAACAGTTCAGTGTGCACAACTCTATATGGACACACTCATTCTAACAGTTCAGAGTGCATACCTCCACAGTGACACAGTCATTCTAACAGTTCAGTGTGCACACCTCCATGTGGACACAATTATTCTAATAGTTCAGTGTGCACACCTCCATGTGTACACAGTCATTCTAACAGTTCAGTGTGCACACCTCCATGTGGACACACTCATTCTAACAGTTCAGTGTGCACACCTCCATGTGCACACACTCATTCTAACAGTTCAGTGTGCACACCTCCATGTGGACACACTCATTCTAACAGTTCAGTGTGCACATCTCCATGTGGACACACTCATTCTAACAGTTCAGTGTGCACACCTCCACAGGGACACACTCTAACAGTTCAGTGTGCACACCTCCATGTGGACACACTCATTCTAACAGTTCACGGTGCACACCTCAATGTGGACACAGTCATTCTAACAGTTCAGTGTGCACACCTCTATGTGGACACAATCATTCTAACAGTTCAGAGTGCATACCTCCACAGTGACAGTCATTCTAACAGTTCAGTGTGCACACCTCCATGTGGACACAATTATTCTAATAGTTCAGTGTGCACACCTCCATGTGTACACACTCATTCTAACAGTTCAGTGTGCACACCTCCATGTGTACACAGTCATTCTAACAGTTAAGTTCGCACACCTCCATGTGAACACAATCATTCTAATAGTTCAATGTGCGCACCTCCATGTGGACACAGTCAATCTATCAGTTCAGTGTGCACACCTCCACAGGGACACACACATTCTAGCAGTTCAGTGTGCACACCTCCATGTGGACACACTCATTCTAACAGTTCAGTGTGCAGAACTCCACAGGGACTCAATAATTATAACAGTTCAGTGTGCACACCTCCATGTGGAAACACTCATTCTAACAGTTCTGTGTGCACACCTCCATGTGGACAAACTCATTCTAACAGTTCAGTGTGCACACCTCCATGTGGACACACTCATTCTAACAGTTCAGTGTGCACACCTCCATGTTGACACACTCATTCTAACAGTTCAGTGTGCACACCTCCATGAGGACACACTCATTCTAACAGTTCAGTGTGCACACCTCCATGTGGTCACATTCTAACAGTTCAGTGTGCACACCTCCATGTGGACACACTCATTATAACAGTTTAGTGTGCAAACCTCCATGTGAACACAATCATTCTAATAATTCAGTGTGCACACCTCCATATGGACACAGTCATTCTAACAGTTCAGTGTGCACACCTCCATGTGGACAAACTCATTCTAACAGTTCCGAGTGCACACCTCCATGTGGACACACTCATTCTAACAGTTCAGGGTGCACACCTCCACAGGGACACACTCTAACAGTTCAGTGTGCACACCTCCATGTGGACACACTCATTCTAACAGTTCAGTGTGCACACCTCAATGTGGACACAGACATTCTCACAGTTCAATGTGCACCCCTCTATGTGGACACACTCATTCTAACAGTTCAGAGTGCATACTTCCACAGTGACACAGTCATTCTAACAGTTCAGAGTGCATACTTCCACAGGGACACACACATTCTAATAGTTCAGTGTGCACACCTCCATGTCGACACATTCTAACAGTTCAGTGTACAAACCTCCATGTGGACACACTCATTCTAACAGTTCAGTGTGCACACCTCCATGTGGACACAATCATTCTAACAGTTCAGTGTGCACACCTCCATGTGGTCACATTCTGACAGTTCAGTGCGCACACCTCCACAGGGACACACTCATTCTAATAGTTCAGTGTGCACACCTCCATGTCGACACATTCTAACAGTTCAGTGTACAAACCTCCATGTGGACACACTCATTCTAACAGTTCAGTGTGCACACCTCCCTGTGGACACAATCATTCTAACAGTTCAGTGTGCACACCTCCATGTGGTCACATTCTAACAGTTCAGTGTGCACACCTCCATGTGGACACACTCTTTCTAACAGTTTAGTGTACACACCTCCATGTGAACACAATCATTCTAATAATTCAGTGTGCACACCTCTATATGGACACAGTCATTCTAACAGTTCAGTGTGCATAAATTCATGTGGACACACTCATTCTAACAGTACAGTGTGCACAGCTCCATGTGGTCACATTCTAACAGTTCAGTGTGCACACCTCCACAGGGACACACTCATTATAACAGTTCGGTGTGCACACCTTCATGTGGACACACTCATTCTAACAGTTCAGTGTGCACACCTCCATGTGGGCACAGTCATTCTAACAGTTCAGTGTGCACACCTGCATGTGGACACACTCATTCTAACAGTTCAGTTTGCACACCTCCATGTGGACAAATTCTAACACTTCAGTGTCCACACCTCCATGTGGACACACTCATTCTAACAGGTCAGTGTGCACACCTCCACAGGGACACACTCATTCTAAGAGTTCATTGTGCACACCTCCATGTAGACTCACTCATTCTAACAGTTCAGTGTGCACACCTCCACAGGGACACACTCATTCTAACACTTCAGTGTGCAAGCCTCCATGTGGGCACACTCATTCTTACAGTTCAGTGTGCACACCTCCATGTGGACACATTCTAACAGTTCAGTGTGCACACCTCCATGTGGACACACTCATTCTAACAGTTCAGTGTGCACACCTCCATGTGGACACACTCATTTTAACAGGTCAGTGTGCACACCTCCATGTGGACACAGACATTCTAACAGTTCAGTGTGCACACCTCCATGTGGACACACTCATTCAAACAGTTCAGGGTGCACACCTCCACAGGGACACACTCTAACAGTTCAGTGTGCACACCTCCATGTGCACACACTCATTCTAACAGTTCAGTGTGCACACCTCCATGTGGACACAGGCAATCTAACAGTTCAGTGTGCACACCTCTATGTGGACACACTCATTCTAACAGTTCAGAGTGCATACCTCCACAGTGACACAATCATTCTAACAGTTCAGTGTGCACATCTCCATGTGGACACAATTATTCTAATAGTTCAGTGTGCACACCTCGATGTGCACACAGTCATTCTAACAGTTCAGTGTGCACACCTCCATGTGGACACACTCATTCTAACAGTTCAGTGTGCACACCTCCATGTGGACACACTCATTCTAACAGTTCAGTGTGCACACCTCCATGTGGACACACTCATTCTAACAGTTCAGTGTGCACATCTCCATGTGGACACACTCATTCTAACAGTTCAGGTTGCACACCTCCACAGGGACACACTATAACATTTCAGTGTTCACACCTCCATGTGGACACACTCATTCTAACAGTTCACGGTGCACACCTCAATGTGGACACAGTCATTCTAACAGTTCAGTGTGCACACCTCTATGTGGACACAATCATTCTAACAGTTCAGAGTGCATACCTCCACAGTGACAGTCATTCTAACAGTTCAGTGTGCACACCTCCATGTGGACACAATTATTCTAATAGTTCAGTGTGCACACCTCCATGTGTACACACTCATTCTAACAGTTCAGTGTGCACACCTCCATGTGTACACAGTCATTCTAACAGTTAAGTGCGCACACCTCCATGTGAACACAATCATTCTAATAGTTCAATGTGCGCACCTCCATGTGGACACAGTCAATCTATGAGTTCAGTGTGCACACCTCCACAGGGACACACACATTCTAGCAGTTCAGTGTGCACACCTACATGTGGTCACATTCTAACAGTTCAGTGTGCATATCTCCATGTTGACACACTCATTCTAACAGTTCAATGTGCACACCTCCATGTGGACACACTCATTCTAACAGTTCAGTGTGCACACCTCCATGTGGGCACACTCATTCTAACAGTTCAGTGTGCACAACATCACAGGGACTCAATAATTATAACAGTTCAGTGTGCACACCTCCATGTGTACACACTCATTCTAACAGTTCAGTGTGCACACCTCCATGTGTACACAGTCATTCTAACAGTTAAGTGCGCACACCTCCATGTGAACACAATCATTCTAATAGTTCAATGTGCACACCTCCATGTGGACACAGTCAATCTATCAGTTCAGTGTGCACACCTCCACAGGGACACACACATTCTAGCAGTTCAGTGTGCACACCTACATGTGGTCACATTCTAACAGTTCAGTGTGCATATCTCCATGTTGACACACTCATTCTAACAGTTCAATGTGCACACCTCCATGTGGACACACTCATTCTAACAGTTCTGTGTGCACACCTCCATGTGGACACACTCATTCTAACAGTTCAGTGTGCACACCTTCATGTGGACACACTCATTCTAACAGGTCAGTGTGCACACCTCCATGTGGACACAGACATTCTAACAGTTCAGTGTGCACACCTCCATGTGGACACACTCATTCAAACAGTTCAGGGTGCACACCTCCACAGGGACACACTCTAACAGTTCAGTGTGCACACCTCCATGTGGACACACTCATTCTAACAGTTCAGTGTGCACACCTCCATGTGGACACAGGCAATCTAACAGTTCAGTGTGCACACCTCTATGTGGACACACTCATTCTAACAGTTCAGAGTGCATACCTCCACAGTGACACAATCATTCTAACAGTTCAGTGTGCACATCTCCATGTGGACACAATTATTCTAATAGTTCAGTGTGCACACCTCGATGTGCACACAGTCATTCTAACAGTTCAGTGTGCACACCTCCATGTGGACACACTCATTCTAACAGTTCAGTGTGCACACCTCCATGTGGACACACTCATTCTAACAGTTCAGTGTGCACACCTCCATGTGGACACACTCATTCTAACAGTTCAGTGTGCACATCTCCATGTGGACACACTCATTCTAACAGTTCAGGTTGCACACCTCCACAGGGACACACTATAACATTTCAGTGTTCACACCTCCATGTGGACACACTCATTCTAACAGTTCACGGTGCACACCTCAATGTGGACACAGTCATTCTAACAGTTCAGTGTGCACACCTCTATGTGGACACAATCATTCTAACAGTTCAGAGTGCATACCTCCACAGTGACAGTCATTCTAACAGTTCAGTGTGCACACCTCCATGTGGACACAATTATTCTAATAGTTCAGTGTGCACACCTCCATGTGTACACACTCATTCTAACAGTTCAGTGTGCACACCTCCATGTGTACACAGTCATTCTAACAGTTAAGTGCGCACACCTCCATGTGAACACAATCATTCTAATAGTTCAATGTGCGCACCTCCATGTGGACACAGTCAATCTATGAGTTCAGTGTGCACACCTCCACAGGGACACACACATTCTAGCAGTTCAGTGTGCACACCTACATGTGGTCACATTCTAACAGTTCAGTGTGCATATCTCCATGTTGACACACTCATTCTAACAGTTCAATGTGCACACCTCCATGTGGACACACTCATTCTAACAGTTCAGTGTGCACACCTCCATGTGGGCACACTCATTCTAACAGTTCAGTGTGCACAACTCCACAGGGACTCAATAATTATAACAGTTCAGTGTGCACACCTCCATGTGTACACACTCATTCTAACAGTTCAGTGTGCACACCTCCATGTGTACACAGTCATTCTAACAGTTAAGTGCGCACACCTCCATGTGAACACAATCATTCTAATAGTTCAATGTGCACACCTCCATGTGGACACAGTCAATCTATCAGTTCAGTGTGCACACCTCCACAGGGACACACACATTCTAGCAGTTCAGTGTGCACACCTACATGTGGTCACATTCTAACAGTTCAGTGTGCATATCTCCATGTTGACACACTCATTCTAACAGTTCAATGTGCACACCGCCATGTGGACACACTCATTCTAACAGTTCAGTGTGCACACCTCCATGTGGACACACTCATTCTAACAGTTCAGTGTGCACACCTTCATGTGGACACACTCATTCTAACAGTTCAGTGTGCACACCTCCATGAGGACACACTCATTCTAACAGTTCAGTGTGCACACCTCCATGTGGTCACATTCTAACAGTTCAGTGTGCACACCTCCATGTGGACACACTCATTATACCAGTTTAGTGTGCACACCTCCATGTGAACACAATCATTCTAATAATTCAGTGTGCACACCTCCATATGGACACAGTCATTCTAACAGTTCAGTGTGCACACCTCCATGTGGACAAACTCATTCTAACAGTTCAGAGTGCACACCTCCATGTGGACACACTCATTCTAACAGTTCATGGTGCACACCTCCACAGGGACACACTCTAACAGTTCAGTGTGCACACCTCCATGTGGACACACTCATTCTAACAGTTCAGTGTGCACACCTCAATGTGGACAGAGACATTCTAACAGTTCAATGTGCACCCCTCTATGTGGACACACTCATTCTAACAGTTCAGATTGCATACTTCCACAGGGACACACTCATTCTAACAGTTCAGAGTGCATACTTCCACAGGGACACACTCATTCTAATAGTTCAGTGTGCACACCTCCATGTCGACACATTCTAACAGTTCAGTGTATAAACAACCATGTGGACACACTCATTCTAACAGTTCAGTGTGCACACCTCCATGTGGACACAATCATTCTAACAATTCAGTGTGCACACCTCCATGTGGTCACATTATGACAGTTCAGTGCGCACACCTCCACAGGGACACACTCATTCTAATAGTTCAGTGTGCACAACTCCATGTCGACACATTCTAACAGTTCAGTGTACAAACCTCCATGTGGACACAATCATTCTAACAGTTCAATGTGCACACCTCCATGTGGACACAGTCAATCTAACATTTCAGTGTGCACACCTCCACAGGGACACACTCATTCTAACTGTTCAGTGTGCACACCTCCACAGGGACACACTCATTCTAACAGTTCAGTGTGCACACCTCCATGTGGGAACTCTCATTCTAACAGTTCAGTGTGCACGCCTCCATGTGGACACACTCATTCTAACAGTTCAGTGTGCACACCTCCATGTCGACACATTCTAACAGTTCAGTGTACACACATCCATGTGGACACACAAATTCTAACATTTCAGGATGCACATCTCCATGTGGACTCAATCATTCTAACAGTTCAGTGTGCACACCTCCATGTGGTCACATTCTAACAGTTCAGTGTGCACACCTCCATGTGGACACACTCATTCTAACAGTTCAGTGTACACACCTCCACAGGGACACACTCATTATAACAGTTCAGTGTGCACACCTCCATGTGGACACACTCATTCTAACAGTTCAGTGTGCACACCTCCATGTGGGCACACTCATTCTAACAGTTCAGTGTGCACACCTCCATGTGGACAAATTCTAACACTTCAGTGTTCGCACCTCCATGTGGAACTACTCATTCTAACAGTTCAGTGAGCACACCTCCACAGGGACACACTCATTCTAAGAGTTCATTGTGCACACCTCCATGTGGACACACTCATTCTAACAGTTCAGTGTGCACACCTCCACAGGGACACACTCATTCTAACACTTCAGTGTGCACACCTCCATGTGGGCACACTCATTCTAACAGTTCAGTGTGCACGCCTCCATGTGGGCACACTCATTCTTACAGTTCAGTGTGCACTCCTCCATGTGGACACATTCTAACAGTTAAGTGTGCACACCTTTATGTGGACACACTCATTCTAAAAGTTCAGTGTGCACACCTCCATGTGGACACACTCATTCTAACAGTTCAGTGTGCACACCTCCATGTGGACACACTCATTCTAACAGTTCAGTGTGCACACCTCCATGTGGACACACTCATTCTAACAGTTCAGGGTGCACACCTCCACAGGGACACACTCTAACAGTTCAGTGTGCACACCTCCATGTGGACACACTCATTCTAACAGTTCAGTGTGCACACCTCAATGTGGACACAGGCATTCTAACAGTTCAGTGTTCACACCTCCATGTGGACACACTCATTCTAACAGTTCAGTTTGCACACCTCCATGTGGACAAATTCTAACACTTCAGTGTCCACACCTCCATGTGGACACACTCATTCTAACAGTTCAGTGTGCACACCTCCACAGGGACACACTCATTCTAAGAGTTCATTGTGCACACCTCCATGTAGACACACTCATTCTAACAGTTCAGTGTGCACACCTCCACAGGGACACACTCATTCTAACACTTCAGTGTGCACGCCTCCATGTGGGCACACTTATTCTTACAGTTCAGTGTGCACACCTCCATGTGGACACATTCTAACAGTTCAGTGTGCACACCTCCATGTGGACACACACATTCTAACAGTTCAGTGTGCACACCTCCATGTGGACACAGTCATTCTAACAGTTCAGTGTGCACACCTCCATGTGGACACACTCATTCTAACAGTTCAGTGTGCACACCTCCATGTGCACACACTCATTCTAACAGTTCAGTGTGCACACCTCCATGTGGACACACTCATTCTAACAGTTCAGTGTGCACATCTCCATGTGGACACACTCATTCTAACAGTTCAGTGTGCACACCTCCACAGGGACACACTCTAACAGTTCAGTGTGCACACCTCCATGTGGACACACTCATTCTAACAGTTCACGGTGCACACCTCAATGTGGACACAGTCATTCTAACAGTTCAGTGTGCACACCTCTATGTGGACACAATCATTCTAACAGTTCAGAGTGCATACCTCCACAGTGACAGTCATTCTAACAGTTCAGTGTGCACACCTCCATGTGGACACAATTATTCTAATAGTTCAGTGTGCACACCTCCATGTGTACACACTCATTCTAACAGTTCAGTGTGCACACCTCCATGTGTACACAGTCATTCTAACAGTTAAGTTCGCACACCTCCATGTGAACACAATCATTCTAATAGTTCAATGTGCGCACCTCCATGTGGACACAGTCAATCTATCAGTTCAGTGTGCACACCTCCACAGGGACACACACATTCTAGCAGTTCAGTGTGCACAACTCCATGTGGACACACTCATTCTAACAGTTCAGTGTGCACACCTCCATGTGGGCACACTCATTCTAACAGTTCAGTGTGCAGAACTCCACAGGGACTCAATAATTATAACAGTTCAGTGTGCACACCTCCATGTGGAAACACTCATTCTAACAGTTCTGTGTGCACACCTCCATGTGGACAAACTCATTCTAACAGTTCAGTGTGCACACCTCCATGTGGACACACTCATTCTAACAGTTCAGTGTGCACACCTCCATGTTGACACACTCATTCTAACAGTTCAGTGTGCACACCTCCATGAGGACACACTCATTCTAACAGTTCAGTGTGCACACCTCCATGTGGTCACATTCTAACAGTTCAGTGTGCACACCTCCATGTGGACACACTCATTATAACATTTTAGTGTGCAAACCTCCATGTGAACACAATCATTCTAATAATTCAGTGTGCACACCTCCATATGGACACAGTCATTCTAACAGTTCAGTGTGCACACCTCCATGTGGACAAACTCATTCTAACAGTTCCGAGTGCACACCTCCATGTGGACACACTCATTCTAACAGTTCAGGGTGCACACCTCCACAGGGACACACTCTAACAGTTCAGTGTGCACACCTCCATGTGGACACACTCATTCTAACAGTTCAGTGTGCACACCTCAATGTGGACACAGACATTCTAACAGTTCAATGTGCACCCCTCTATGTGGACACACTCATTCTAACAGTTCAGAGTGCATACTTCCACAGTGACACAGTCATTCTAACAGTTCAGAGTGCATACTTCCACAGGGACACACACATTCTAATAGTTCAGTGTGCACACCTCCATGTCGACACATTCTAACAGTTCAGTGTACAAACCTCCATGTGGACACACTCATTCTAACAGTTCAGTGTGCACACCTCCATGTGGACACAATCATTCTAACAGTTCAGTGTGCACACCTCCATGTGGTCACATTCTGACAGTTCAGTGCGCACACCTCCACAGGGACACACTCATTCTAATAGTTCAGTGTGCACACCTCCATGTCGACACATTCTAACAGTTCAGTGTACAAACCTCCATGTGGACACACTCATTCTAACAGTTCAGTGTGCACACCTCCCTGTGGACACAATCATTCTAACAGTTCAGTGTGCACACCTCCATGTGGTCACATTCTAACAGTTCAGTGTGCACACCTCCATGTGGACACACTCTTTCTAACAGTTTAGTGTACACACCTCCATGTGAACACAATCATTCTAATAATTCAGTGTGCACACCTCTATATGGACACAGTCATTCTAACAGTTCAGTGTGCATACCTTCATGTGGACACACTCATTCTAACAGTACATTGTGCACAGCTCCATGTGGTCACATTCTAACAGTTCAGTGTGCACACCTCCACAGGGACACACTCATTATAACAGTTCGGTGTGCACACCTTCATGTGGACACACTCATTCTAACAGTTCAGTGTGCACACCTCCATGTGGGCACAGTCATTCTAACAGTTCAGTGTGCACACCTGCATGTGGACACACTCATTCTAACAGTTCAGTGTGCACAACTCTATGTGGACACACTCATTCTAACAGTTCAGAGTGCATACCTCCACAGTGACACAGTCATTCTAACAGTTCAGTGTGCACACCTCCATGTGGACACAATTATTCTAATAGTTCAGTGTGCACACCTCCATGTGTACACAGTCATTCTAACAGTTCAGTGTGCACACCTCCATGTGGACACACTCATTCTAACAGTTCAGTGTGCACACCTCCATGTGCACACACTCATTCTAACAGTTCAGTGTGCACACCTCCATGTGGACACACTCATTCTAACAGTTCAGTGTGCACATCTCCATGTGGACACACTCATTCTAACAGTTCAGTGTGCACACCTCCACAGGGACACACTCTAACAGTTCAGTGCGCACACCTCCATGTGGACACACTCATTCTAACAGTTCACGGTGCACACCTCAATGTGGACACAGTCATTCTAACAGTTCAGTGTGCACACCTCTATGTGGACACAATCATTCTAACAGTTCAGAGTGCATACCTCCACAGTGACAGTCATTCTAACAGTTCAGTGTGCACACCTCCATGTGGACACAATTATTCTAATAGTTCAGTGTGCACACCTCCATGTGTACACACTCATTCTAACAGTTCAGTGTGCACACCTCCATGTGTACACAGTCATTCTAACAGTTAAGTTCGCACACCTCCATGTGAACACAATCATTCTAATAGTTCAATGTGCGCACCTCCATGTGGACACAGTCAATCTATCAGTTCAGTGTGCACACCTCCACAGGGACACACACATTCTAGCAGTTCAGTGTGCACAACTCCATGTGGACACACTCATTCTAACAGTTCAGTGTGCACACCTCCATGTGGGCACACTCATTCTAACAGTTCAGTGTGCAGAACTCCACAGGGACTCAATAATTATAACAGTTCAGTGTGCACACCTCCATGTGGAAACACTCATTCTAACAGTTCTGTGTGCACACCTCCATGTGGACAAACTCATTCTAACAGTTCAGTGTGCACACCTCCATGTGGACACACTCATTCTAACAGTTCAGTGTGCACACCTCCATGTTGACACACTCATTCTAACAGTTCAGTGTGCACACCTCCATGAGGACACACTCATTCTAACAGTTCAGTGTGCACACCTCCATGTGGTCACATTCTAACAGTTCAGTGTGCACACCTCCATGTGGACACACTCATTATAACATTTTAGTGTGCAAACCTCCATGTGAACACAATCATTCTAATAATTCAGTGTGCACACCTCCATATGGACACAGTCATTCTAACAGTTCAGTGTGCACACCTCCATGTGGACAAACTCATTCTAACAGTTCCGAGTGCACACCTCCATGTGGACACACTCATTCTAACAGTTCAGGGTGCACACCTCCACAGGGACACACTCTAACAGTTCAGTGTGCACACCTCCATGTGGACACACTCATTCTAACAGTTCAGTGTGCACACCTCAATGTGGACACAGACATTCTAACAGTTCAATGTGCACCCCTCTATGTGGACACACTCATTCTAACAGTTCAGAGTGCATACTTCCACAGTGACACAGTCATTCTAACAGTTCAGAGTGCATACTTCCACAGGGACACACACATTCTAATAGTTCAGTGTGCACACCTCCATGTCGACACATTCTAACAGTTCAGTGTACAAACCTCCATGTGGACACACTCATTCTAACAGTTCAGTGTGCACACCTCCATGTGGACACAATCATTCTAACAGTTCAGTGTGCACACCTCCATGTGGTCACATTCTGACAGTTCAGTGCGCACACCTCCACAGGGACACACTCATTCTAATAGTTCAGTGTGCACACCTCCATGTCGACACATTCTAACAGTTCAGTGTACAAACCTCCATGTGGACACACTCATTCTAACAGTTCAGTGTGCACACCTCCCTGTGGACACAATCATTCTAACAGTTCAGTGTGCACACCTCCATGTGGTCACATTCTAACAGTTCAGTGTGCACACCTCCATGTGGACACACTCTTTCTAACAGTTTAGTGTACACACCTCCATGTGAACACAATCATTCTAATAATTCAGTGTGCACACCTCTATATGGACACAGTCATTCTAACAGTTCAGTGTGCATACCTTCATGTGGACACACTCATTCTAACAGTACATTGTGCACAGCTCCATGTGGTCACATTCTAACAGTTCAGTGTGCACACCTCCACAGGGACACACTCATTATAACAGTTCGGTGTGCACACCTTCATGTGGACACACTCATTCTAACAGTTCAGTGAGCACACCTCCATGTGGGCACAGTCATTCTAACAGTTCAGTGTGCACACCTGCATGTGGACACACTCATTCTAACAGTTCAGTTTGCACACCTCCATGTGGACAAATTCTAACACTTCAGTGTCCACACCTCCATGTGGACACACTCATTCTAACAGTTCAGTGTGCACACCTCCACAGGGACACACTCATTCTAAGAGTTCATTGTGCACACCTCCATGTAGACACACTCATTCTAACAGTTCAGTGTGCACACCTCCACAGGGACACACTCATTCTAACACTTCAGTGTGCAAGCCTCCATGTGGGCACACTCATTCTTACAGTTCAGTGTGCACACCTCCATGTGGACACATTCTAACAGTTCAGTGTGCACACCTCCATGTGGACACACTCATTCTAACAGTTCAGTGTGCACACCTCCATGTGGACACACTCATTTTAACAGGTCAGTGTGCACACCTCCATGTGGACACAGACATTCTAACAGTTCAGTGTGCACACCTCCATGTGGACACACTCATTCAAACAGTTCAGGGTGCACACCTCCACAGGGACACACTCTAACAGTTCAGTGTGCACACCTCCATGTGGACACACTCATTCTAACAGTTCAGTGTGCACACCTCCATGTGGACACAGGAAATCTAACAGTTCAGTGTGCACACCTCTATGTGGACACACTCATTCTAACAGTTCAGAGTGCATACCTCCACAGTGACACAATCATTCTAACAGTTCAGTGTGCACATCTCCATGTGGACACAATTATTCTAATAGTTCAGTGTGCACACCTCCATGTGCACACAGTCATTCTAACAGTTCAGTGTGCACACCTCCATGTGGACACACTCATTCTAACAGTTCAGTGTGCACACCTCCATGTGGACACACTCATTCTAACAGTTCAGTGTGCACACCTCCATGTGGACACACTCATTCTAACAGTTCAGTGTGCACATCTCCATGTGGACACACTCATTCTAACAGTTCAGGTTGCACACCTCCACAGGGACACACTATAACATTTCAGTGTTCACACCTCCATGTGGACACACTCATTCTAACAGTTCACGGTGCACACCTCAATGTGGACACAGTCATTCTAACAGTTCAGTGTGCACACCTCTATGTGGACACAATCATTCTAACAGTTCAGAGTGCATACCTCCACAGTGACAGTCATTCTAACAGTTCAGTGTGCACACCTCCATGTGGACACAATTATTCTAATAGTTCAGTGTGCACACCTCCATGTGTACACACTCATTCTAACAGTTCAGTGTGCACACCTCCATGTGTACACAGTCATTCTAACAGTTAAGTGCGCACACCTCCATGTGAACACAATCATTCTAATAGTTCAATGTGCGCACCTCCATGTGGACACAGTCAATCTATGAGTTCAGTGTGCACACCTCCACAGGGACACACACATTCTAGCAGTTCAGTGTGCACACCTACATGTGGTCACATTCTAACAGTTCAGTGTGCATATCTCCATGTTGACACACTCATTCTAACAGTTCAATGTGCACACCTCCATGTGGACACACTCATTCTAACAGTTCAGTGTGCACACCTCCATGTGGGCACACTCATTCTAACAGTTCAGTGTGCACAACTCCACAGGGACTCAATAATTATAACAGTTCAGTGTGCACACCTCCATGTGTACACACTCATTCTAACAGTTCAGTGTGCACACCTCCATGTGTACACAGTCATTCTAACAGTTAAGTGCGCACACCTCCATGTGAACACAATCATTCTAATAGTTCAATGTGCACACCTCCATGTGGACACAGTCAATCTAT
Organism: Peromyscus eremicus; assembly: GCF_949786415.1. Classification (NCBI taxonomy): domain Eukaryota; kingdom Metazoa; phylum Chordata; class Mammalia; order Rodentia; family Cricetidae; genus Peromyscus; species Peromyscus eremicus. The sequence goes on along the minus strand of NW_026734690.1, from coordinate 65,882 downwards.
CAGTTCAGTGTGCACACCTCCACAGGGACACACACATTCTAGCAGTTCAGTGTGCACACCTACATGTGGTCACATTCTAACAGTTCAGTGTGCATATCTCCATGTTGACCCACTCATTCTAACAGTTCAATGTGCACACCTCTATGTGGTCACACTCATTCTAACAGTTCAGTGTGCACACCTCCATGTGGACACACTCATTCTAACATTTCAGTGTGCACACCTTCATGTGGACACACTCATTCTAACAGTTCAGTGTGCACACCTCCATGAGGACACACTCATTCTAACAGTTCAGTGTGCACACCTCCATGTGGTCACATTCTAACAGTTCAGTGTGCACACCTCCATGTGGACACACTCATTCTAACAGTTCAGTGTGCACACCTCAATGTGGACACAGACATTCTAACAGTTCAATGTGCACCCCTCTATGTGGACACACTCATTCTAACAGTTCAGATTGCATACTTCCACAGTGACACAGTCATTCTAACAGTTCAGAGTGCATACTTCCACAGGGACACACTCATTCTAATAGTTCAGTGTGCACACCTCCATGTTGACACATTCTAACAGTTCAGTGTATAAACAACCATGTGGACACACTCATTCTAACAGTTCAGTGTGCACACCTCCATGTGGACACAATCATTCTAACAGTTCAGTGTGCACACCTCCATGTGGTCACATTCTGACAGTTCAGTGCGCACACCTCCACAGGGACACACTCATTCTAATAGTTCAGTGTGCACACCTCCATGTCGACACATTCTAACAGTTCAATGTGCACACCTCCATGTGGACACAGTCAATCTAACATTTCAGTGTGCACACCTCCACAGGGACACACTCATTCTAACTGTTCAGTGTGCACACCTCCACAGGGACACACTCATTCTAACAGTTCAGTGTGCACACCTCCATGTGGGAACTCTCATTCTAACAGTTCAGTGTGCACGCCTCCATGTGGACACACTCATTCTAACAGTTCAGTGTGCACACCTCCATGTCGACACATTCTAACAGTTCAGTGTACACACATCCATGTGGACACACACATTCTAACAGTTCAGGATGCACATCTCCATGTGGACTCAATCATTCTAACAGTTCAGTGTGCACACCTCCATGTGGTCACATTCTAACAGTTCAGTGTGCACACCTCCATGTGGACACACTCATTCTAACAGTTCAGTGTACACACCTCCACAGGGACACACTCATTATAACAGTTCAGTGTGCACACCTCCATGTGGACACACTCATTCTAACAGTTCAGTGTGCACACCTCCATGTGGGCACACTCATTCTAACAGTTCAGTGTGCACACCTCCATGTGGACAAATTCTAACACTTCAGTGTTCACACCTCCATGTGGAACTACTCATTCTAACAGTTCAGTGAGCACACCTCCACAGGGACACACTCATTCTAAGAGTTCATTGTGCACACCTCCATGTGGACACACTCATTCTAACAGTTCAGTGTGCACACCTCCACAGGGACACACTCATTCTAACACTTCAGTGTGCACACCTCCATGTGGGCACACTCATTCTAACAGTTCAGTGTGCACGCCTCCATGTGGGCACACTCATTCTTACAGTTCAGTGTGCACTCCTCCATGTGGACACATTCTAACAGTTAAGTGTGCACACCTTTATGTGGACACACTCATTCTAACAGTTCAGTGTGCACACCTCCATGTGGACACACTCATTCTAACAGTTCAGTGTGCACACCTCCATGTGGACACACTCATTCTAACAGTTCAGTGTGCACACCTCCATGTGGACACACTCATTCTAACAGTTCAGGGTGCACACCTCCACAGGGACACACTCTAACAGTTCAGTGTGCACACCTCCATGTGGACACACTCATTCTAACAGTTCAGTGTGCACACCTCAATGTGGACCCAGGCATTCTAACAGTTCAGTGTTCACACCTCCATGTGGACACACTCATTCTAACAGTTCAGTTTGCACACCTCCATGTGGACAAATTCTAACACTTCAGTGTCCACACCTCCATGTGGACACACTCATTCTAACAGTTCAGTGTGCACACCTCCACAGGGACACACTCATTCTAAGAGTTCATTGTGCACACCTCCATGTAGACACACTCATTCTAACAGTTCAGTGTGCACACCTCCACAGGGACACACTCATTCTAAGACTTCAGTGTGCACGCCTCCATGTGGGCACACTCATTCTTACAGTTCAGTGTGCACACCTCCATGTGGACACATTCTAACAGTTCAGTGTGCACACCTCCATGTGGACACACTCATTCTAACAGTTCAGTGTGCACACCTCCATGTGGACACACTCATTCTAACAGTTCAGTGTGCACACCTCCATGTGGACACAGACATTCTAACAGTTCAGTGTGCACACCTCCATGTGGACACACTCATTCAAACAGTTCAGGGTGCACACCTCCACAGGGACACACTCTAACAGTTCAGTGTGCACACCTCCATGTGGACACACTCATTCTAACAGTTCAGAGTGCATACCTCCACAGTGACACAGTCATTCTAACAGTTCAGTGTGCACACCTCCATGTGGACACAATTATTCTAATAGTTCAGTGTGCACACCTCCATGTGTACACAGTCATTCTAACAGTTCAGTGTGCACACCTCCATGTGGACACACTCATTCTAACAGTTCAGTGTGCACACCTCCATGTGGACACACTCATTCTAACAGTTCAGTGTGCACACCTCCATGTGGACACACTCATTCTAACAGTTCAGTGTGCACATCTCCATGTGGACACACTCATTCTAACAGTTCAGGTTGCACACCTCCACAGGGACACACTCTAACAGTTCAGTGTGCACACCTCCATGTGGACACACTCATTCTAACAGTTCACGGTGCACACCTCAATGTGGACACAGTCATTCTAACAGTTCAGTGTGCACACCTCTATGTGGATACAATCATTCTAACAGTTCAGAGTGCATACCTCCACAGTGACAGTCATTCTAACAGTTCAGTGTGCACACCTCCAAGTGGACACAATTATTCTAATAGTTCAGTGTGCACACCTCCATGTGTACACACTCATTCTAACAGTTCAGTGTGCACACCTCCATGTGTACACAGTCATTCTAACAGTTAAGTGCGCACACCTCCATGTGAACACAATCATTCTAATAGTTCAATGTGCGCACCTCCATGTGGACACAGTCAATCTATCAGTTCAGTGTGCACACCTCCACAGGGACACACACATTCTAGCAGTTCAGTGTACACACCTCTATGTGGACACACTCATTCTAACAGTTCAGTGTGCACACCTCCATGTGTACACAGTCATTCTAACAGTTAAGTGCGCACACCTCCATGTGAACACAATCATTCTAATAGTTCAATGTGCGCACCTCCATGTGGACACAGTCAATCTATCAGTTCAGTGTGCACACCTCCACAGGGACACACACATTCTAGCAGTTCAGTGTGCACACCTCCATGTGGACACACTCATTCTAACAGTTCAGTGTGCACACCTCCATGTGGACACACTCATTCTAACAGTTCAGTGTGCACACCTTCATGAGGACACACTCATTCTAACAGTTCAGTGTGCACACCTCCATGTGGTCACATTCTAACAGTTCAGTGTGCACACCTCCATGTGGACACACTCATTATAACAGTTTAGTGTGCACACCTCCATGTGGACACAATCATTCTAATAATTCAGTGTGCACACCTCCATATGGACACAGTCATTCTAACAAGTTCAGTGTGCACACCTCCATGTGGACAAACTCATTCTAACAGTTCAGAGTGCACACCTCCATGTGGACACACTCATTCTAACAGTTCAAGGTGCACACCTCCACAGGGACACACTCTAACAGTTCAGTGTGCACACCTCCATGTGGACACACTCATTCTAACAGTTCAGTGTGCACACCTCCATGTGTACACAGTCATTCTAACAGTTAAGTGCGCACACCTCCATGTGAACACAATCATTCTAATAGTTCAATGTGCGCACCTCCATGTGGACACAGTCAATCTATCAGTTCAGTGTGCACACCTCCACAGGGACACACACATTCTAGCAGTTCAGTGTGCACACCTCCATGTGGACACACTCATTCTAACAGTTCAGTGTGCACACCTCCATGTGTACACAGTCATTCTAACAGTTATGTGCGCACACCTCCATGTGAACACAATCATTCTAATAGTTCAATGTGCGCACCTCCATGTGGACACAGTCAATCTATCAGTTCAGTGTGCACACCTCCACAGGGACACACACATTCTAGCAGTTCAGTGTGCACACCTCCATGTGGACACACTCATTCTAACAGTTCAGTGTGCACACCTCCATGAGGACACACTCATTCTAACAGTTCAGTGTGCACACCTCCATGTGGTCACATTCTAACAGTTCAGTGTGCACACCTCCATGTGGACACACTCATTATAACAGTTTAGTGTGCACACCTCCATGTGAACACAATCATTCTAATAATTCAGTGTGCACACCTCCATATGGACACAGTCATTCTAACAGTTCAGTGTGCACACCTCCATGTGGACAAACTCATTCTAACAGTTCCGAGTGCACACCTCCATGTGGACACACTCATTCTAACAGTTCAGGGTGCACACCTCCACAGGGACACACTCTAACAGTTCAGTGTGCACACCTCCATGTGGACACACTCATTCTAACAGTTCAGTGTGCACACCTCAATGTGGACACAGACATTCTAACAGTTCAATGTGCACCCCTCTATGTGGACACACTCATTCTAACAGTTCAGAGTGCATACTTCCACAGTGACACAGTCATTCTAACAGTTCAGAGTGCATACTTCCACAGGGACACACACATTCTAATAGTTCAGTGTGCACACCTCCATGTCGACACATTCTAACAGTTCAGTGTACAAACCTCCATGTGGACACACTCATTCTAACAGTTCAGTGTGCACACCTCCATGTGGACACAATCATTCTAACAGTTCAGTGTGCACACCTCCATGTGGTCACATTCTGACAGTTCAGTGCGCACACCTCCACAGGGACACACTCATTCTAATAGTTCAGTGTGCACACCTCCATGTCGACACATTCTAACAGTTCAGTGTACAAACCTCCATGTGGACACACTCATTCTAACAGTTCAGTGTGCACACCTCCATGTGGGAACTCTCATTCTAACAGTTCAGTGTGCACGCCTCCATGTGGAAACACTCATTCTAACAGTTCAATGTGCACACCACCATGTCGACACATTCTAACAGTTCAGTGTACACACATCCATGTGGACACACACATTCTAACAGTTCAGGATGCACATCTCCATGTGGACTCAATCATTCTAACAGTTCAGTGTGCACACCTCCATGTGGTCACATTCTAACAGTTCAGTGTACACACCTCCATGTGGACACACTCATTCTAACAGTTCAGTGTGCACACATCCACAGGGACACACTCATTATAACAGTTCAGTGTGCACACCTCCATGTGGACACACTCATTCTAACAGTTCACTGTGCACACCTCCATGTGGGCACACTCATTCTAACAGTTCAGTGTGCACACCTCCATGTGGACAAATTCTAACACTTCAGTGTTCACACCTCCATGTGGAACTACTCATTCTAACAGTTCAGTGAGCACACCTCCACAGGGACACACTCATTCTAAGAGTTCATTGTGCACACCTCCATGTGGACACACTCATTCTAACAGTTCAGTGTGCACACCTCCACAGGGACACACTCATTCTAACACTTCAGTGTGCACACCTCCATGTGGGCACACTCATTCTAACAGTTCAGTGTGCACGCCTCCATGTGGGCACACTCATTCTTACAGTTCAGTGTGCACTCCTCCATGTGGACACATTCTAACAGTTAAGTGTGCACACCTCCATGTGGACACACTTATTCTAACAGTTCAGTGTGCACACCTCCATGTGGACACACTCATTCTAACAGTTCAGTGTGCACACCTCCATGTGGACACACTCATTCTAACAGTTTAGTGTGCACACCTCCATGTGGACACACTCATTCTAACAGTTCAGGGTGCACACCTCCACAGGGACACACTCTAACAGTTCAGTGTGCACACCTCCATGTGGGCACACTCATTCTTACAGTTCAGTGTGCACACCTCCATGTGGACACATTCTAACAGTTCAGTGTGCACACCTCCATGTGGACACACTCATTCTAACAGTTCAGTGTGCACACCTCCACAGGGACACACTCATTCTAACACTTCAGTGTGCACACCTCCATGTGGGCACTCTCATTCTAACAGTTCAGTGTGCACGCCTCCATGTGGACACACTCATTCTAACAGTTCAGTGTGCACACCTCCATGTCGACACATTCTAACAGTTCAGTGTACACACATCCATGTGGACACACACATTCTAACAGTTCAGGATGCACATCTCCATGTGGACTCAATCATTCTTACAGTTCAGTGTGCACACCTCCATGTGGTCAAATTCTAACAGTTCAGTGTGCACACCTCCATGTGGACACAGTCATTCTAACAGTTCAGTGTGCACACCTCCACAGGGACACACTCATTATAACAGTTCAGTGTGCACACCTCCATGTGGACACACTCATTCTAACAGTTCAGTGTGCACACCTCCATGTGGGCACACTCATTCTAACAGTTCAGTGTGCACACCTCCATGTGGACAAATTCTAACACTTCAGTGTTCACACCTCCATGTGGAACTACTCATTCTAACAGTTCAGTGAGCACACCTCCACAGGGTCACACTCATTCTAAGAGTTCATTGTGCACACCTCCATGTGGGCACACTCATTCTAACAGTTCAGTGTGCACGCCTCCATGTGGGCACACTCATTCTTACAGTTCAGTGTGCACTCCTCCATGTGGACACATTCTAACAGTTAAGTGTGCACACCTTTATGTGGACACACTCATTCTAACAGTTCAGTGTGCACACCTCCATGTGGACACACTCATTCTAACAGTTCAGAGTGCACACCTCCATGTGGACACACTCATTCTAACAGTTCAGGGTGCATACCTCCACAGGGACACACTCTAACAGTTCAGTGTGCACACCTCCATGTGGACACACTCATTCTAACAGTTCAGTGTGCACACCTCAATGTGGACACAGACATTCTAACAGTGCAATGTGCACCCCTCTATGTGGACACACTCATTCTAACAGTTCAGAGTGCATACTTCCACAGTGACACAGTCATTCTAACAGTTCAGAGTGCATACTTCCACAGGGACACACACATTCTAATAGTTCAGTGTGCACACCTCCATGTCGACACATTCTAACAGTTCAGTGTACAAACCTCCATGTGGACACACTCATTCTAACAGTTCAGATGCACACCTCCATGTGGACACAATCATTCTAACAGTTCAGTGTGCACACCTCCATGTGGTCACATTCTGACAGTTCAGTGTGCACACCTCCACAGGGACACACTCATTCTAATAGTTCAGTGTGCACACCTCCATGTCGACACATTCTAACAGTTCAGTGTACAAACCTCCATGTGGACACACTCATTCTAACAGTTCAGTGTGCACACCTCCATGTGGACACAATCATTCTAACAGTTCAATGTGCACACCTCCATGTGGACACAGTCAATCTAACATTTCAGTGTGCACACCTCCACAGGGACACACTCATTCTAACAGTTCAGTGTGCACACCTCCATGTGGGAACTCTCATTCTAACAGTTCAGTGTGCACGCCTCCATGTGGACACACTCATTCTAACAGTTCAGTGTGCACACCTCCATGTGGTCACATTCTGACAGTTCAGTGCGCACACCTCCACAGGGACACACTCATTCTAATAGTTCAGTGTGCACACCTCCATGTCGACACATTCTAACAGTTCAGTGTACAAACCTCCATGTGGACACACTCATTCTAACAGTTCAGTGTGCACACCTCCATGTGGGAACTCTCATTCTAACAGTTCAGTGTGCACGCCTCCATGTGGACACACTCATTCTAACAGTTCAGTGTGCACACCTCCATGTCAACACATTCTAACAGTTCAGTGTACACACATCTATGTGGACACACACATTCTAACAGTTCAGGATGCACATCTCCATGTGGACTCAATCATTCTAACAGTTCAGTGTGCACACCTCCATGTGGTCACATTCTAACAGTTCAGTGTGCACACCTCCATTTGGACACACTCATTCTAACAGTTCAGTGTGCACACATCCACAGGGACACACTCATTGTAACAGTTCAGTGTGCACACCTCCATGTGGACACAGTCATTCTAACAGTTCAGTGTGCACACCTCCTTGTGGGCACACTCATTCTAACAGTTCATTGTGCACACCTCCATGTGGACAAATTCTAACACTTCAGTGTTCACACCTCCATGTGGAACTACTCATTCTAACAGTTCAGTGAGCACACCTCCACAGGGACACACTCATTCTAAGAGTTCATTGTGCACACCTCCATGTGGACACACTCATTCTAACAGTTCAGTGTGCACACCTCCACAGGGACACACTCATTCTAACACTTCAGTGTGAACACCTCCATGTGGGCACACTCATTCTAACAGTTCAGTGTGCACGCCTCCATGTGGGCACACTCATTCTTACAGTTCAGTGTGCACTCCTCCATGTGGACACATTCTAACCGTTAAGTGTGCACACCTCCATGTGGACACACTTATTCTAACAGTTCAGTGTGCACACCTCCAGGTGGACACACTCATTCTAACAGTTCAGTGTGCACACCTCCATGTGGACACACTCATTCTAACAGTTCAGTGTGCACACCTCCATGTGGACACACTCATTCTAACAGTTCAGGGTGCACACCTCCACAGGGACACACTCTAACAGTTCAGTGTGCACACCTCCATGTGGGCACACTCATTCTTACAGTTCAGTGTGCCCACCTCCATGTGGACACACTCATTCTAACAGTTCACTGTGCACACCTACATGTGGACACACTCATTCTAACAGTTCAGTGTGCACACCTCCACAGGGACACACTCATTCTAACACTTCAGTGTGCACACCTCCATTTGGGCACTCTCATTCTAACAGTTCAGTGTGCACGCCTCCATGTGGACACACTCATTCTAACAGTTCAGTGTGCACACCTCCATGTCGACACATTCTAACAGTTCAGTGTACACACATCCATGTGGACACACACATTCTAACAGTTCAGGATGCACATCTCCATGTGGACTCAATCATTCTAACAGTTCAGTGTGCACACCTCCATGTGGTCACATTCTAACAGTTCAGTGTGCACACCTCCATGTGGACACAGTCATTCTAACAGTTCAGTGTGCACACCTCCACAGGGACACACTCATTATAACAGTTCAGTGTGCACACCTCCATGTGGACACACTCATTCTAACAGTTCAGTGTGCACACCTCCATGTGGGCACACTCATTCTAACAGTTCAGTGTGCACACCTCCATGTGGACAAATTCTAACACTTCAGTGTTCACACCTCCATGTGGAACTACTCATTCTAACAGTTCAGTGAGCACACCTCCACAGGGACACACTCATTCTAAGAGTTCATTGTGCACACCTCCATGTGGGCACACTCATTCTAACAGTTCAGTGTGCACGCCTCCATGTGGGCACACTCATTCTTACAGTTCAGTGTGCACTCCTCCATGTGGACACATTCTAACAGTTTAGTGTGCACACCTTTATGTGGACACACTCATTCTAACAGTTCAGTGTGCACACCTCCATGTGGACACACTCATTCTAACAGTTCAGTGTGCACACCTCCATGTGGACACACTCATTCTAACAGTTCAGTGTGCACACCTCCATTTGGACACACTCATTCTAACAGTTCAGGGTGCACACCACCACAGGGACACCCTCTAACAGTTCAGTGTGCACACCTCCATGTGGACACACTCATTCTAACAGTTCAGTGTGCACACCTCAATGTGGACACAGGCATTCTAACAGTTCAGTGTTCACACCTCTATGTGGACACACTCATTCTAACAGTTCAGAGTGCTTACCTCCACAGTGACACCGTCATTCTAACAGTTCAGTGGGCACACCTCCATGTGGACACATTTATTCTAATAGTTCAGTGTGCACACCTCCATGTGTATACACTCATTCTAACAGTTCAGTGTGCACACCTCCATGTGGACACACTCATTCTAACAGTTAAGTGCGCACACCTCCATGTGAACACAATCATTCTAATAGTTCAATGTGCACACCTCCATGTGGACACACTCATTCTAACAGTTCAGTGTGCACACCTCCATGTGGACACACTCATTCTAACAGTACAGAGTGCATACCTCCACAGTGACACAGTCATTCTAACAGTTCAGTGTGCACACCTCCATGTGGACACAATTATTCTAATAGTTCAATGTGCACACCTCCATGTGGACACACTCATTCTAACAGTTCAGTGTGCACACCTCCATGTGGACACACTCATTCTAACAGTTCAGTGTGCACACCTCCATGTGGACACACTCATTCTAACAGTTCAGTGTGCACACCTCCATGTGGACACACTCATTCTAACAGTTCTGAGTGCACACCTCCATGTGGACACACTCATTCTAACAGTACAGGGTGCACACCTCCACAGGGACACACTCTAACAGTTCAGTGTGCACACCTCCATGTGGACACACTCATTCTAACAGTTCAGTGTGCACACCTCAATGTGGACACAGACATTCTAACAGTTCAGTGTGCACCCCTCTATGTGGACACACTCATTCTAACAGTTCAGAATGCATACTTCCACAGTGACACAGTCATTCTAACAGTTCAGAGTGCATACTTCCACAGGGACACATTCATTCTAATAGTTCAGTGTGCACACCTCCATGTCGACACATTCTAACAGTTCAGTGTACAAACCTCCATGTGGACACACTAATTCTAACAGTTCAGTGTGCACACCTCCATGTGGACACAATCATTCTAACAGTTCAGTGTGCACACCTCCATGTGGTCACATTCTAACAGTTCAGTGCGCACACCTCCACAGGGACACACTCATTCTAATAGTTCAGTGTGCACACCTCCATGTCGACACATTCTAACAGTTCAGTGTACAAACCTCCATGTGGACACACTCATTCTAACAGTTCAGTGTGCACACATCCATGTGGACACAATCATTCTAACAGTTCAATGTGCACACCTCCATGTGGACACAGTCAATCTAACATTTCAGTGTGCACACCTCCACAGGGACACACTCATTCTAATAGTTCAGTGTGCACACCTCCATGTCGACACATTCTAACAGTTCAGTGTACAAACCTCCATGTGGACACACTCATTCTAACAGTTAGGTGTGCACACCTCCCTGTGGACACAATCATTCTAACAGTTCAGTGTGCACACCTCCATGTTGTCACATTCTAACAGTTCAGTGTGCACACCTCCATGTGGACACACTCTTTCTAACAGTTTAGTGTACACACCACCATGTGAACACAATCATTCTAATAATTCAGTGTGCACACCTCTATATGGACACAGTCATTCTAACAGTTCAGTGTGCATACCTTCATGTGGACACACTCATTCTAACAGTACAGTGTGCACAGCTCCATGTGGTCACATTCTAACAGTTCAGTGTGCACACCTCCACAGGGACACACTCATTATAACAGTTCAGTGTGCACACCTTCATGTGGACACACTCATTCTAACAGTTCAGTGTGCACACCTCCATGTGGGCACAGTCATTCTAACAGTTCAGTGTGCACACCTGCATGTGGACACACTCATTCTAACAGTTCAGTTTGCACACCTCCATGTGGACAAATTCTAACACTTCAGTGTCCACACCTCCATGTGGACACAGTCATTCTAACAGTTCAGTGTGCACACCTCCACAGGGACACACTCATTCTAAGAGTTCATTGTGCACACCTCCATGTAGACACACTCATTCTAACAGTTCAGTGTGCACACCTCCACAGGGACACACTCATTCTAACACTTCAGTGTGCACGCCTCCATGTGGGCACACTCATTCTTACAGTTCAGTGTGCACACCTCCATGTGGACACATTCTAACAGTTCAGTGTGCACACCTCCATGTGGACACACTCATTCTAACAGTTCAGTGTGCACACCTCCATGTGGACACACTCATTCTAACAGTTCAGTGTGCACACCTCCATGTGGACACAGACATTCTAACAGTTCAGTGTGCACACCTCCATGTGGACGCACTCATTCAAACAGTTCAGGGTGCACACCTCCACAGGGACACACTCTAACAGTTCAGTGTGCACACCTCCATGTGGACACACTCATTCTAACAGTTCAGTGTGCACACCTCCATGTGGACACAGGCAATCTAACAGTTCAGTGTGCACACCTCTATGTGGACACACTAATTCTAACAGTTCAGAGTGCATACCTCCACAGTGACACAGTCATTCTAACAGTTCAGTGTGCACACCTCCATGTGGACACAATTATTCTAATAGTTCAGTGTGCACACCTCCATGTGTACACAGTCATTCTAACAGTTCAGTGTGCACACCTCCATGTGGACACACTCATTCTAACAGTTCAGTGTGCACACCTCCATGTGGACACACTCATTCTAACAGTTCAGTGTGCACACCTCCATGTGGACACACTCATTCTAACAGTTCAGTGTGCACATCTCCATGTGGACACACTCATTCTAACAGTTCAGGGTGCACACCTCCACAGGGACACAGTCTAACAGTTCAGTGTGCACACCTCCATGTGGACACACTCATTCTAACAGTTCACGGTGCACACCTCAATGTGGACACAGTCATTCTAACAGTTCAGTGTGCACACCTCTATGTGGACACAATCATTCTAACAGTTCAGAGTGCATACCTCCACAGTGACAGTCATTCTAACAGTTCAGTGTGCACACCTCCATGTGGACACAATTATTCTAATAGTTCAGTGTGCACACCTCCATGTGTACACACTCATTCTAACAGTTCAGTGTGCACACCTCCATGTGGACACAGTCATTCTAACAGTTAAGTGCGCACACCTCCATGTGAACACAATCATTCTAATAGTTCAATGTGCGCACCTCCATGTGGACACAGTCAATCTATCAGTTCAGTGTGCACACCTCCACAGGGACACACACATTCTAGCAGTTCAGTGTGCACACCTACATGTGGTCACATTCTAACAGTTCAGTGTGCATATCTCCATGTTGACACACTCATTCTAACAGTTCAATGTGCACACCTCCATGTGGACACACTCATTCTAATAGTTCAGTGTGCACACATCCATGTGGGCACACTCATTCTAACAGTTCAGTGTGCACAACTCTACAGGGACTCAATAATTATAACAGTTCAGTGTGCACACCTCCATGTGGAAACACTCATTCTAACAGTTCTGTGTGCACACCTCCATGTGGACAAACTCATTCTAACAGTTCAGTGTTCACACCTTCATGTGGACACACTCATTCTAACAGTTCAGTGTGCACACCTCCATGTGGACACACTCATTCTAACAGTTCAGTGTGCACACCTCCATGTGGACAAACTCATTCTAACAGTTCAGTGTGCACACCTCCATGTGGGCACAGTCATTCTAACAGTTCAGTGTGCACACCTGCATGTGGACACACTCATTCTAACAGTTCAGTTTGCACACCTCCATGTGGACAAATTCTAACACTTCAGTGTCCACACCTCCATGTGGACACAGTCATTCTAACAGTTCAGTGTGCACACCTCCACAGGGACACACTCATTCTAAGAGTTCATTGTGCACACCTCCATGTAGACACACTCATTCTAACAGTTCAGTGTGCACACCTCCACAGGGACACACTCATTCTAACACTTCAGTGTGCACGCCTCCATGTGGGCACACTCATTCTTACAGTTCAGTGTGCACACCTCCATGTGGACACATTCTAACAGTTCAGTGTGCACACCTCCATGTGGACACACTCATTCTAACAGTTCAGTGTGCACACCTCCATGTGGACACACTCATTCTAACAGTTCAGTGTGCACACCTCCATGTGGACACAGACATTCTAACAGTTCAGTGTGCACACCTCCATGTGGACACACTCATTCAAACAGTTCAGGGTGCACACCTCCACAGGGACACACTCTAACAGTTCAGTGTGCACACCTCCATGTGGACACACTCATTCTAACAGTTCAGTGTGCACACCTCCATGTGGACACAGGCAATCTAACAGTTCAGTGTGCACACCTCTATGTGGACACACTAATTCTAACAGTTCAGAGTGCATACCTCCACAGTGACACAGTCATTCTAACAGTTCAGTGTGCACACCTCCATGTGGACACAATTATTCTAATAGTTCAGTGTGCACACCTCCATGTGTACACAGTCATTCTAACAGTTCAGTGTGCACACCTCCATGTGGACACACTCATTCTAACAGTTCAGTGTGCACACCTCCATGTGGACACACTCATTCTAACAGTTCAGTGTGCACACCTCCATGTGGACACACTCATTCTAACAGTTCAGTGTGCACATCTCCATGTGGACACACTCATTCTAACAGTTCAGGGTGCACACCTCCACAGGGACACAGTCTAACAGTTCAGTGTGCACACCTCCATGTGGACACACTCATTCTAACAGTTCACGGTATACATCTCCATGTGGACACAGTCATTCTAACAGTTCAGTGTGCACACCTCTATGTGGACACAATCATTCTAACAGTTCAGTGTGCACACATCCACAGGGACACACTCATTGTAACAGTTCAGTGTGCACACCTCCATGTGGACACAGTCATTCTAACAGTTCAGTGTGCACACCTCCTTGTGGGCACACTCATTCTAACAGTTCATTGTGCACACCTCCATGTGGACAAATTCTAACACTTCAGTGTTCACACCTCCATGTGGAACTACTCATTCTAACAGTTCAGTGAGCACACCTCCACAGGGACACACTCATTCTAAGAGTTCATTGTGCACACCTCCATGTGGACACACTCATTCTAACAGTTCAGTGTGCACACCTCCACAGGGACACACTCATTCTAACACTTCAGTGTGAACACCTCCATGTGGGCACACTCATTCTAACAGTTCAGTGTGCACGCCTCCATGTGGGCACACTCATTCTTACAGTTCAGTGTGCACTCCTCCATGTGGACACATTCTAACCGTTAAGTGTGCACACCTCCATGTGGACACACTTATTCTAACAGTTCAGTGTGCACACCTCCAGGTGGACACACTCATTCTAACAGTTCAGTGTGCACACCTCCATGTGGACACACTCATTCTAACAGTTCAGTGTGCACACCTCCATGTGGACACACTCATTCTAACAGTTCAGGGTGCACACCTCCACAGGGACACACTCTAACAGTTCAGTGTGCACACCTCCATGTGGGCACACTCATTCTTACAGTTCAGTGTGCCCACCTCCATGTGGACACACTCATTCTAACAGTTCACTGTGCACACCTACATGTGGACACACTCATTCTAACAGTTCAGTGTGCACACCTCCATGTCGACACATTCTAACAGTTCAGTGTACACACATCCATGTGGACACACACATTCTAACAGTTCAGGATGCACATCTCCATGTGGACTCAATCATTCTAACAGTTCAGTGTGCACACCTCCATGTGGTCACATTCTAACAGTTCAGTGTGCACACCTCCATGTGGACACAGTCATTCTAACAGTTCAGTGTGCACACCTCCACAGGGACACACTCATTATAACAGTTCAGTGTGCACACCTCCATGTGGACACACTCATTCTAACAGTTCAGTGTGCACACCTCCATGTGGGCACACTCATTCTAACAGTTCAGTGTGCACACCTCCATGTGGACAAATTCTAACACTTCAGTGTTCACACCTCCATGTGGAACTACTCATTCTAACAGTTCAGTGAGCACACCTCCACAGGGACACACTCATTCTAAGAGTTCATTGTGCACACCTCCATGTGGGCACACTCATTCTAACAGTTCAGTGTGCACGCCTCCATGTGGGCACACTCATTCTTACAGTTCAGTGTGCACTCCTCCATGTGGACACATTCTAACAGTTTAGTGTGCACACCTTTATGTGGACACACTCATTCTAACAGTTCAGTGTGCACACCTCCATGTGGACACACTCATTCTAACAGTTCAGTGTGCACACCTCCATGTGGACACACTCATTCTAACAGTTCAGAGTGCACACCTCCATTTGGACACACTCATTCTAACAGTTCAGGGTGCACACCACCACAGGGACACCCTCTAACAGTTCAGTGTGCACACCTCCATGTGGACACACTCATTCTAACAGTTCAGTGTGCACACCTCAATGTGGACACAGGCATTCTAACAGTTCAGTGTTCACACCTCTATGTGGACACACTCATTCTAACAGTTCAGAGTGCTTACCTCCACAGTGACACCGTCATTCTAACAGTTCAGTGGGCACACCTCCATGTGGACACATTTATTCTAATAGTTCAGTGTGCACACCTCCATGTGTATACACTCATTCTAACAGTTCAGTGTGCACACCTCCATGTGGACACACTCATTCTAACAGTTAAGTGCGCACACCTCCATGTGAACACAATCATTCTAATAGTTCAATGTGCACACCTCCATGTGGACACACTCATTCTAACAGTTCAGTGTGCACACCTCCATGTGGACACACTCATTCTAACAGTACAGAGTGCATACCTCCACAGTGACACAGTCATTCTAACAGTTCAGTGTGCACACCTCCATGTGGACACAATTATTCTAATAGTTCAATGTGCACACCTCCATGTGGACACACTCATTCTAACAGTTCAGTGTGCACACCTCCATGTGGACACACTCATTCTAACAGTTCAGTGTGCACACCTCCATGTGGACAACACTCATTCTAACAGTTCAGTGTGCACACCTCCATGTGGACACACTCATTCTAACAGTTCAGTGTGCACACCTCCATGTGCACACACTCATTCTAACAGTTCTGAGTGCACACCTCCATGTGGACACACTCATTCTAACAGTACAGGGTGCACACCTCCACAGGGACACACTCTAACAGTTCAGTGTGCACACCTCCATGTGGACACACTCATTCTAACAGTTCAGTGTGCACACCTCAATGTGGACACAGACATTCTAACAGTTCAGTGTGCACCCCTCTATGTGGACACACTCATTCTAACAGTTCAGAATGCATACTTCCACAGTGACACAGTCATTCTAACAGTTCAGAGTGCATACTTCCACAGGGACACATTCATTCTAATAGTTCAGTGTGCACACCTCCATGTCGACACATTCTAACAGTTCAGTGTACAAACCTCCATGTGGACACACTAATTCTAACAGTTCAGTGTGCACACCTCCATGTGGACACAATCATTCTAACAGTTCAGTGTGCACACCTCCATGTGGTCACATTCTAACAGTTCAGTGCGCACACCTCCACAGGGACACACTCATTCTAATAGTTCAGTGTGCACACCTCCATGTCGACACATTCTAACAGTTCAGTGTACAAACCTCCATGTGGACACACTCATTCTAACAGTTCAGTGTGCACACATCCATGTGGACACAATCATTCTAACAGTTCAATGTGCACACCTCCATGTGGACACAGTCAATCTAACATTTCAGTGTGCACACCTCCACAGGGACACACTCATTCTAATAGTTCAGTGTGCACACCTCCATGTCGACACATTCTAACAGTTCAGTGTACAAACCTCCATGTGGACACACTCATTCTAACAGTTAGGTGTGCACACCTCCCTGTGGACACAATCATTCTAACAGTTCAGTGTGCACACCTCCATGTTGTCACATTCTAACAGTTCAGTGTGCACACCTCCATGTGGACACACTCTTTCTAACAGTTTAGTGTACACACCACCATGTGAACACAATCATTCTAATAATTCAGTGTGCACACCTCTATATGGACACAGTCATTCTAACAGTTCAGTGTGCATACCTTCATGTGGACACACTCATTCTAACAGTACAGTGTGCACAGCTCCATGTGGTCACATTCTAACAGTTCAGTGTGCACACCTCCACAGGGACACACTCATTATAACAGTTCAGTGTGCACACCTTCATGTGGACACACTCATTCTAACAGTTCAGTGTGCACACCTCCATGTGGGCACAGTCATTCTAACAGTTCAGTGTGCACACCTGCATGTGGACACACTCATTCTAACAGTTCAGTTTGCACACCTCCATGTGGACAAATTCTAACACTTCAGTGTCCACACCTCCATGTGGACACAGTCATTCTAACAGTTCAGTGTGCACACCTCCACAGGGACACACTCATTCTAAGAGTTCATTGTGCACACCTCCATGTAGACACACTCATTCTAACAGTTCAGTGTGCACACCTCCACAGGGACACACTCATTCTAACACTTCAGTGTGCACGCCTCCATGTGGGCACACTCATTCTTACAGTTCAGTGTGCACACCTCCATGTGGACACATTCTAACAGTTCAGTGTGCACACCTCCATGTGGACACACTCATTCTAACAGTTCAGTGTGCACACCTCCATGTGGACACACTCATTCTAACAGTTCAGTGTGCACACCTCCATGTGGACACAGACATTCTAACAGTTCAGTGTGCACACCTCCATGTGGACACACTCATTCAAACAGTTCAGGGTGCACACCTCCACAGGGACACACTCTAACAGTTCAGTGTGCACACCTCCATGTGGACACACTAATTCTAACAGTTCAGAGTGCATACCTCCACAGTGACACAGTCATTCTAACAGTTCAGTGTGCACACCTCCATGTGGACACAATTATTCTAATAGTTCAGTGTGCACACCTCCATGTGTACACAGTCATTCTAACAGTTCAGTGTGCACATCTCCATGTGGACACACTCATTCTAACAGTTCAGGGTGCACACCTCCACAGGGACACACTCTAACAGTTCAGTGTGCACACCTCCATGTGGACACACTCATTCTAACAGTTCTGTGTGCACACATCCATGTGGACAAACTCATTCTAACAGTTCAGTGTTCACACCTCCATGTGGACACACTCATTCTAACAGTTCAGTGTGCACACCTCCATGTGGACACACTCATTCTAACAGTTCAGTGTGCACACCTCCATGTGGACAAACTCATTCTAACAGTTCAGTGTGCACACCTCCATGTGGGCATACTCATTCTAACAGAACAGTGTGCACACCTCCATGTGGACACACTCATTCTAACAGTTCAGTGTGCACACCTCCATGAGGACACACTCATTCTAACAGTTCAGTGTGCACACCTCCAAGTGGTCACATTCTAACAGTTCAGTGTGCACACCTCCGTGTGGACACACTCATTATAACAGTTTAGTTTGCACACCTCCATGTGAACACAATCATTCTAATAATTCATTGTGCACACCTCCATATGGACACAGTCATTCTAACAGTTCAGTGTGCACACCTCCATGTGGACAAACACATTCTAACAGTACAGCGTGCACACCTCCATGTGGTCACATTCTAACAGTTCAGTGTGCACACCTCCATGTGGACACACTCATTCTAACAGTTCAGTGTGCACACCTCCATGTGGACACAGACATTCTAACAGTTCAGTGTGCACACCTCCATGTGGACACACTCATTCAAACAGTTCAGGGTGCACACCTCCACAGGGACACACTCTAACAGTTCAGTGTGCACACCTCCATGTGGACACACTCATTCTAACAGTTCAGTGTGCACACCTCCATGTGGACACAGGCAATCTAACAGTTCAGTGTGCACACCTCTATGTGGACACACTAATTCTAACAGTTCAGAGTGCATACCTCCACAGTGACACAGTCATTCTAACAGTTCAGTGTGCACACCTCCATGTGGACACAATTATTCTAATAGTTCAGTGTGCACACCTCCATGTGTACACAGTCATTCTAACAGTTCAGTGTGCACACCTCCATGTGGACACACTCATTCTAACAGTTCAGTGTGCACACCTCCATGTGGACACACTCATTCTAACAGTTCAGTGTGCACACCTCCATGTGGACACACTCATTCTAACAGTTCAGTGTGCACATCTCCATGTGGACACACTCATTCTAACAGTTCAGGGTGCACACCTCCACAGGGACACACTCTAACAGTTCAGTGTGCACACCTCCATGTGGACACACTCATTCTAACAGTTCACGGTGCACACCTCAATGTGGACACAGTCATTCTAACAGTTCAGTGTGCACACCTCTATGTGGACAAAATCATTCTAACAGTTCAGAGTGCATACCTCCACAGTGACAGTCATTCTAACAGTTCAGTGTGCACACCTCCATGTGGACACAATTATTCTAATAGTTCAGTGTGCACACCTCCATGTGTACACACTCATTCTAACAGTTCAGTGTGCACACCTCCATGTGGACACAGTCATTCTAACAGTTAAGTGCGCACACCTCCATGTGAACACAATCATTCTAATAGTTCAATGTGCGCACCTCCATGTGGACACAGTCAATCTATCAGTTCAGTGTGCACACCTCCACAGGGACACACACATTCTAGCAGTTCAGTGTGCACACCTACATGTGGTCACATTCTAACAGTTCAGTGTGCATATCTCCATGTTGACACACTCATTCTAACAGTTCAATGTGCACACCTCCATGTGGACACACTCATTCTAACAGTTAGTGTGCACACCTCCATGTGGGCACACTCATTCTAACAGTTCAGTGTGCACAACTCTACAGGGACTCAATAATTATAACAGTTCAGTGTGCACACCTCCATGTGGAAACACTCATTCTAACAGTTCTGTGTGCACACCTCCATGTGGACAAACTCATTCTAACAGTTCAGTGTTCACACCTCCATGTGGACACACTCATTCTAACAGTTCAGTGTGCACACCTCCATGTGGACACACTCATTCTAACAGTTCAGTGTGCACACCTCCATGTGGACAAACTCATTCTAACAGTTCAGTGTGCACACCTCCATGTGGGCATACTCATTCTCACAGAACAGTGTGCACACCTCCATGTGGACACACTCATTCTAACAGTTCAGTGTGCACACCTCCATGAGGACACACTCATTTTAACAGTTCAGTGTGCACACCTCCAAGTGGTCACATTCTAAGAGTTCAGGGTGCACACCTCCATGTGGACACAGTCATTATAACAGTTTAGTGTGCACACCTCCATGTGAACACAATCATTCTAATAATTCAGTGTGCACACCTCTATGTGGACACACTAATTCTAACAGTTCAGAGTGCATACCTCCACAGTGACACAGTCATTCTAACAGTTCAGTGTGCACACCTCCATGTGGACACAATTATTCTAATAGTTCAGTGTGCACACCTCCATGTGTACACAGTCATTCTAACAGTTCAGTGTGCACACCTCCATGTGGACACACTCATTCTAACAGTTCAGTGTGCACACCTCCATGTGGACACACTCATTCTAACAGTTCAGTGTGCACACCTCCATGTGGACACACTCATTCTAACAGTTCAGTGTGCACATCTCCATGTGGACACACTCATTCTAACAGTTCAGGGTGCACACCTCCACAGGGACACACTCTAACAGTTCAGTGTGCACACCTCCATGTGGACTCACTCATTCTAACAGTTCACGGTGCACACCTCAATGTGGACACAGTCATTCTAACAGTTCAGTGTGCACACCTCCATGTGGACACAATTATTCTAATAGTTCAGTGTGCACACCTCCATGTGTACACACTCATTCTAACAGTTCAGTGTGCACACCTCCATGTGGACACAGTCATTCTAACAGTTAAGTGCGCACACCTCCATGTGAACACAATCATTCTAATAGTTCAATGTGCGCACCTCCATGTGGACACAGTCAATCTATCAGTTCAGTGTGCACACCTCCACAGGGACACACACATTCTAGCAGTTCAGTGTGCACACCTACATGTGGTCACATTCTAACAGTTCAGTGTGCATATCTCCATGTTGACACACTCATTCTAACAGTTCAATGTGCACACCTCCATGTGGACACACTCATTCTAACAGTTCAGTGTGCACACCTCCATGTGGGCACACTCATTCTAACAGTTCAGTGTGCACAACTCTACAGGGACTCAATAATTATAACAGTTCAGTGTGCCCACCTCCATGTGGACACACTCATTCTAACAGTTCAGTGTGCACACCTCCATGTGGACAAACTCATTCTAACAGTTCAGTGTGCACACCTCCATGTGGGCATACTCATTCTAACAGAACAGTGTGCACACCTCCATGTGGACACACTCATTCTAACAGTTCAGTGTGCACACCTCCATGAGGACACACTCATTCTAACAGTTCTGTGTGCACACCTCCAAGTGGTCACATTCTAACAGTTCAGTGTGCACACCTCCATGTGGACACACTCATTATAACAGTTTAGTGTGCACACCTCCATGTGAACACAATCATTCTAATAATTCAGTGTGCACACCTCTATGTGGACACACTAATTCTAACAGTTCAGAGTGCATACCTCCACAGTGACACAGTCATTTAACAGTTCAGTGTGCACACCTCCATGTGGACACAATTATTCTAATAGTTCAGTGTGCACACCTCCATGTGTACACAGTCATTCTAACAGTTCAGTGTGCACACCTCCATGTGGACACACTCATTCTAACAGTTCAGTGTGCACACCTCCATGTGGACACACTCATTCTAACAGTTCAGTGTGCACACCTCCATGTGGACACACTCATTCTAACAGTTCAGTGTGCACATCTCCATGTGGACACACTCATTCTAACAGTTCAGGGTGCACACCTCCACAGGGACACACTCTAACAGTTCAGTGTGCACACCTCCATGTGGACACACTCATTCTAACAGTTCACGGTGCACACCTCAATGTGGACACAGTCATTCTAACAGTTCAGTGTGCACACCTCTATGTGGACACAATCATTCTAACAGTTCAGAGTGCATACCTCCACAGTGACAGTCATTCTAACAGTTCAGTGTGCACACCTCCATGTGGACACAATTATTCTAATAGTTTAGTGTGCACACCTCCATGTGTACACACTCATTCTAACAGTTCAGTGTGCACACCTCCATGTGGACACAGTCATTCTAACAGTTAAGTGCGCACACCTCCATGTGAACACAATCATTCTAATAGTTCAATGTGCGCACCTCCATGTGGACACAGTCAATCTATCAGTTCAGTGTGCACACCTCCACAGGGACACACACATGCTAGCAGTTCAGTGTGCACACCTACATGTGGTCACATTCTAACAGTTCAGTGTGCATATCTCCATGTTGACATACTCATTCTAACAGTTCAATGTGCACACCTCCATGTGGACACACTCATTCTAACAGTTCAGTGTGCACACCTCCATGTGGGCACACTCATTCTAACAGTTCAGTGTGCACAACTCTACAGGGACTCAATAATTATAACAGTTCAGTGTGCACACCTCCATGTGGAAACACTCATTCTAACAGTTCTGTGTGCACACCTCCATGTGGACAAACTCATTCTAACAGTTCAGTGTTCACACCTCCATGTGGACACACTCATTCTAACAGTTCAGTGTGCACACCTCCATGTGGACACACTCATTCTAACAGTTCAGTGTGCACACCTCCATGTGGACAAACTCATTCTAACAGTTCAGTGTGCACACCTCCATGTGGGCATACTCATTCTAACAGAACAGTGTGCACACCTCCATGTGGACACACTCATTCTAACAGTTCAGTGTGCCCACCTCCATGAGGACACACTCATTCTAACAGTTCAGTGTGCACACCTCCAAGTGGTCACATTCTAACAGTTCAGTGTGCACACCTCCGTGTGGACACACTCATTATAACAGTTTAGTGTGCACACCTCCATGTGAACACAATCATTCTAATAATTCAGTGTGCACACCTCCATATGGACACAGTCATTCTAACAGTTCAGTGTGCACACCTCCATGTGGACAAACTCATTCTAACAGTACAGTGTTCACACCTCCATGTGGTCACATTCTAACAGTTCAGTGTGCACACCTCCATGTGGACACACTCATTCTAACAGTTCAGTGTGCACACCTCCATGTGGGCACACTCATTCTAACAGTTCATTGTGTACACCTCCATGTGGACACACTCATTCTAACAGTACAGTGTGCACACCTCCACAGGGACATACTCATTCTAACACTTCAGTGTGCATGCCTCCATGTGGGCACACTCATTCTTCCAGTTCAGTGTGCACACCTCCATGTGGACACATTCTAACAGTTCAGTGTGCACACCTCCATGTGGACACACTCATTCTAACAGTTCAGTGTGCACACCTCCATGTGGACACACTCATTCTAACAGTTCAGTGTGCACACCTCCACGTGGACAAATTCTAACACTTCAGTGTCCACACCTCCATGTGGACACACTCATTCAAACAGTTCAGTGTCCACACCTCCACAGGGACACACTCATTCTAACATTTCAGTGTGCACACCTCCATGTGTGCACACTCATTCTAACAGTTCAGTGTGCACCCCTCCATGTGGGCACACTCATTCTTACAGTTCAGTGTGCACTCCTCCATGTGGACACATTCTAACAGTTCAGTGTGCACACCTCCATGTGGACACACTCATTCTATCAGTTCAGTGTGCACACCTCCATGTGGACACACTCATTCTAACAGTTCAGTGTGCACAACTCCATGTGGACACACTCATTCTAGCAGTTCAGTGTGCACACCTCCATGTGGACACACTCATTCTAACAGTTCACGGTGCACACCTCCACAGAGACACACGCTAACAGTTCAGTGTGCACAACTCCAGGTGGACACACTCCTTCTAACAGTTCAGTGTGCACACCTCAATGTGGACACAGTCATTCTAACAGTTCAGTGTTCACACCTCTATGTGGACACACTCATTCTAACAGTTCAGAGTGCATACCTCGACAGTGACACAGTCATTCTAACAGTTCAGTGTGCACACCTCTATGTGGACACATTTATTCTAATAATTCAGTGTGCACACTTCCATGTGTACACATTCATTCTAACAGTTCAGTGTGCACACCTCTATGTGGACACACTCATTCTAACAGTTAAATGCGCACACCTCCATGTGAACACAATCATTCTAATAGTTCAATGTGCACACCTCCATGTGGACACAGTCAATCTAACAGTTCAGTGTGCACACCTCCACAGGGACACACTCATTCTAACGTTCAGTGTGCACACCTACATGTCGACACATTCTAACAGTTCAGTGTACACACCTCCATGTGGACACACTCATTCTAACAGTTCAGTGTGCACACCTTATGCGGACACAATCTTTCTAACAGTTCAGTGTGCAATCCTCCACAGGGACACACTCATTCTAACAGTTCAGTGTGCACACCTCCAAGTGGGCACATTAATTCTAACAGTTCAGTGTGCACACCTCCAAGTGGGCACATTAATTCTAACAGTTCAGTGTGCACACCTCCACAGGGACACACTCATTATAACAGTTCAGTGTGCACACCTCCAGGTGGAGACACTCATTCTAACAGTTCAGTGTGCACACCTCCATGTGGACACACTCATTCTAACAATTAAGTGTGCTCACCTCCATGTGGACACACTCATTCTAACAGTTCAGTGTGCACACCTCCATGTGGACAAATTCTAACACTTCAGTGTCCACACCTCCATGTGGACACACTCATTCTAACAGTTCAGTGTGCACACTTTCACGGGGACACACTCATTCTAACACTTCAGTGTGCACACCTCCATGTGGGCACACTCATTTTAACAGTTCAGTGTGGACGCCTCCATGTGGGCACACTCATTCTTACAGTTCAGTGTGCACACCACCATGTGGACACCTTCTAACAGGTCAGTGTGCACACCTCCATGTCGACACACTCATTCTAACAGTTCAGTGTGCACACCTCCATGTGGACACACTCATTCTAACAGTTCAGTGTGCACACCTCCATGTGGACACAGTCATTCTGACAGTTCAGTGTGCACACCTCTATGTGCACACACTCATTCTAACAGTTCAGAGTGCATACCTCCACAGTGACACAGTCATTCTAACAGTTCAGTGTGCACACCTCCATGTGGACACAATTATTCTAATAGTTCAGTGTGCACACCTCCATGTGGACACACTCATTCTAACAGTTCAGTGTACACACCTCCATGGAGACACACTCATTCTAACAGTTCAGTGTGCACACCTCCATGCGGACACACTCATTCTAACAGTTCAGTGTGCACACCTCAATGGGCACACAGTCATTCTAACAGTTCAGTGTGCACACCTCCATGTGGGCACACTCATTCTAACAGTTCATTGTGTAAACCTCCATGTGGACACACTCATTCTTACATTTCAGTCTGCACACCTCCACAGGGACATACTCATTTTGACACTTCAGTGTGCACGCCTCCATGTGGGCACACTCATTCTTCCAGTTCAGTGTGCACACCTCCATGTGGACACATTCTAACAGTTCAGTGTGCACACCTCCATGTGGACACACTCATTCTAACAGTTCAGTGTGCACACCTCCATGTGGACACACTCATTCTAACAGTTCAGTGTGCACACCTCCATGTGGACACAGTCATTCTAACAGTTCAGGGTGCACACCTCCACAGGGACACACTCTAACAGTTCAGTTTGCACACCTCCATGTGGACACACTCATTCTAACAGTTAAGTGTGCACACCTCAATGTGGACACAGGCATTCTAACAGTTCAGTGTGCACACCTCTATGTGGGCACACTCATTCTAACAGTTCAGTGTGCACACCTCCATTTGGACACACTCATTCTAACAGTTCAGTGTGCACACCTCCACGTGGACAAATTGTAACACTTCAGTGTCCACACCTCCATGTGGTCACACTCATTCTAACAATTCAGTGTGCACACCTCCACAGGGACACACTCATTCTAACACTTCAGTGTGCACACCTCCATGTGTGCCCACTCATTCTAACAGTTCAGTGTGCACGCCTCCATGTGGGCACACTCATTCTTACAGTTCAGTGTGCACTCCTCCATGTGGACACATTCTAACAGTTCAGTGTGCACACCTCCATGTGGACACACTCATTCTATCAGTTCAGTGTGCACACCTCCATGTGGACACACTCATTCTAACAGTTCAGTGTGCACACCTCCATGTGGACACACTCATTCTAACAGTTCAGTGTGCACACCTCCATGTGGACACACTCATTCTAACAGTTCAGTGTGCACACCTCCATGTGGACACACTCATTCTAACAGTTCACGGTGCACACCTCCACAGGGACACACTCAAACAGTTCAGTGTGCACAACTCCATGTGGACACACTCCTTCTAACAGTTCAGTGTTCACACCTCTATGTGGACACACTCATTCTAACAGTTCAGAGTGCATACCTCCACAGTGACACAGTCATTCTAACGTTCAGTGTGCACACCTCTATGTGGACACATTTATTCTAATAGTTCAGTGTGCACACTTCCATGTGTACACATTCATTCTAACAGTTCAGTGTGCACACCTCCATGTGGACACACTCATTCTAACAGTTAAGTGTGCACACCTCCATGTGAACACAATCATTCTAATAGTTCAATGTGCACTCCTCCATGTGGACACAGTCAATCTAACAGTTCAGTGTGCACACCTCCACAGGGACACACTCATTCTAACAGTTCAGTGTGCACACCTACATGTCGACACATTCTAACAGTTCAGTGTACACACCTCCATGTGGACACACTCATTCTAACAGTTCAGTGTGCACACCTCATGCGGACACAATCTTTCTAACAGTTCAGTGTGCAATCCTCCACAGGGACACACTCATTCTAACAGTTCAGTGTGCACACCTTCAAGTGGGCACATTAATTCTAACAGTTCAGTGTGCACACCTCCACAGGAACACACTCATTATAACAGTTCAGTGTGCACACCCCCAGGTGGAGACACTCATTCTAACAGTTCAGTGTGCACACCTCCATGTGGACACACTCATTCTAACATTTAAGTGTGCACACCTCCATGTGGACACACTCATTCTAACAGTTCAGTGTGCACACCTCCACAGGGACACACTCATTATAACAGTTCAGTGTGCACACCTCCAGGTGGAGACACTCATTCTAACATTTAATTGTGCACACCTCCATGTGGACACACTCATTCTAACAGTTCAGTGTGCACACCTCCACAGGGACACACTCATTATAACAGTTCATTGTGCACACGTCCATGTGGACACACTCATTCTAACATTTAATTGTGCACACCTCCATGTGGACACACTCATTCTAACAGTTCAGTGTGCACACTTCCACAGGGACACACTCATTCTAACAC
Source organism: Peromyscus eremicus (assembly GCF_949786415.1). Taxonomy (NCBI): domain Eukaryota; kingdom Metazoa; phylum Chordata; class Mammalia; order Rodentia; family Cricetidae; genus Peromyscus; species Peromyscus eremicus. The sequence continues at coordinate 37,386 of NW_026734690.1, read as the reverse complement.
TTCAGTGTGCACACATCCATGTGGGCACACTCATTTTAACAGTTCAGTGTGGACGCCTCCATGTGGGCACACTCATTCTTACAGTTCAGTGTGCACAACACCATGTGGACACCTTCTAACAGTTCAGTGTGCACACCTCCATGTGGACACACTCATTCTAACAGTTCAGTGTGCACACCTCCATGTGGACACACTCATTCTAACAGTTCAGTGTGCACACCTCCATGTGGACACAGTCATTCTGACAGTTCAGTGTGCACACCTCTATGTGGACACACTCATTCTAACAGTTCAGAGTGCATACCTCCACAGTGACACAGTCATTCTAACAGTTCAGTGTGCACACCTACATGTGAACACAATTATTCTAATAGTTCAGTGTGCACACCTCCATGTGGACACACTCATTCTAACAGTTCAGTGTGCACACCTCCATGTGGACACAGTCATTCTGACCGTTCAGTGTGCACACCTCTATGTGGACACACTCATTCTAACAGTTCAGAGTGCATACCTCCACAGTGACACAGTCATTCTAACAGTTCAGTGTGCACACCTACATGTGAACACAATTATTCTAATAGTTCATTGTGCACACCTCCATGTGGACAGACTCATTCTAACAGTTCAGTGTACACACCTCCATGGAGACACACTCATTCTAACAGTTCAGTGTGCACACCTCCATGTGGACACACTCATTCTAACAGTACAGAGTGCATACCTCCACAGTGACACATTCATTCTAACAGTTCAGTGTGCACACCTCCATGTGGACTCAAATATTCTAATAGTTCTGTGTGCACACGTCCATGTGGACACACTCATTCTAACAGTTCAGTGTGCACACCTCCATGTGGACACACTCATTCTAACAGTTCAGTGTGCACACCTCCATGTGGACACACTCATTCTAACAGTTCAGTGTGCACACCTCCATGTGGACACACTCATTCTAACAGTTCAGTGTGCACACCTCAATGTGGACACAGTCATTCTAACAGTTCAGTGTGCACACCTCTATGTGGACACACTCATTCTATCAGTTCAGAGTGCATACCTCCGCAGTGACACAGTCATTCTACCAGTTCAGTGTGCACACCTCCATGTGGACACAATTATTCTAACAGTTCAGTGTTCACACCTCCATATGTACACAGTCATTCTAACAGTTCAGTGTGCACACCTCCATGTGGAGACACTCATTCTAATAGTTCAGTGTGCACACCTACATGTGGACACACTCATTCTAACAGTTCAGTGTGCACACCTCCATGTGAACACAATCATTCTAATAGTTCAATGTGCACACCTCCATGTGGACACAGTCAATCTAACAGTTCAGTGTGCACACCTCCACAGGGACACATTAATTCTAACAGTTCAGTGTGCACACCTCCATGTCGAAACATTCTAACAGTTCAGTGTACACACCTCCATGTGGACACACTCATTCTAACAGTTCAGTGTGCACACCTCCATGTGGACACAATCATTCTAACAGTTCAGTGTGCACACCTCCATGTGGACACACTCTTTCTAACAGTTTAGTGTACACACCTCCATGTGAACACAATCATTCTAATAATTCAGTGTGCACACCTCTATATGGACACAGTCATTCTAACAGTTCAGTGTGCACACCTCCATGTGGACACACTCATTCTAACAGTTCAGTGTGCACACCTCCATGTGCACACAGTCATTCTAACAGTTCAGTGTGCACACCTCTATGTGGACAAACTCATTCTAACAGTTCAGTGTGCACACCTCCATGTGGACACACTCATTCTAACAGTACAGAGTGCATACCTCCACAGTGACACATTCATTCTAACAGTTCAGTGTGCACACCTCCATGTGGACACAATTATTCTAATAGTTCTGTGTGCACACCTCCTTGTGGACACACTCATTCTAACATTTCAGTGTGCACACCTCCATGTGGACACACTCATTCTAACAGTTCAGTGTGCACACCTCCATGTGGACACACTCATTCTAACAGTTCAGTGTGCACACCTCAATGTGGACACAGTCATTCTAACAGTTCAGGGTGCACACCTCTATATGGACACACTCATTCTAACAGTTCAGGGTGCACACCTCCACAGGGACACATTCTAACATTTCAGTGTGCACACCTCCATGTGGACACACTCATTCTAACAGTTCAGTGTGCACACCTCAATGTGGACACAGTCATTCTAACAGTTCAGTGTGCACACCTCCATGTGGACACACTCATTCTAATAGTTCAGTGTGCACACCTCCATGTGGACACACTCATTCTAACAGTTCGTGTGCACACCTCCATGTGAACACAATCATTCTAATAGTTCAATGTGCACACCTCCATGTGGACACAGTCAATCTAACAGTTCAGTGTGCACACCTCCACAGGGACACATTAATTCTAACAGTTCAGTGTGCACACCTCCATGTCGACACATTCTAACAGTTCAGTGTACACACCTCCATGTGGACACCCTCATTCTAACAGTTCAGTGTGCACACCTCCATGTGGACACAATCATTCTAACAGTTCAGTGTGCACACCTCCATGTGGTCACATTCTAACAGTTCAGTGTGCACACCTCCATGTGGACACACTCTTTCTAACAGTTTAGTGTACACACCTCCATGTGAACACAATCATTCTAATAATTCAGTGTGCACACCTCTATATGGACACAGTCATTCTAACAGTTCAGTGTGCACACCTCCATGTGGACACACTCATTCTAACAGTACAGTGTGCACAGCTCCATGTGGTCACATTCTAACAGTTCAGTGTGCACAACTCCATGTGGCCACACTCATTCTAACAGTTCATTGTGCACACCACCATGTGGACACATTCATTCTAACAGTTCAGTGTGCACACCTCCACAGGGACACACTCATTCTAACAGTTCAGTGTGCACACCTCCAAATGGGCACATTCATTCTAACAGTTCAGTGTGCACACCTCCACAGGGACACACTCATTCTAACAGTTCAGTGTGCACACCTCCATGTGGACAAATTCTAACACTTCAGTGTCCACACCTCCATGTGGACACACTCATTCTAACAGTTCAGTGTGCACACCACCACAGGGACACACTCATTCTAAGAGTTAATTGTGCACACCTCCATGTGGACACACTCATTCTAACAGTTCAGTGTGCACACCTCCACAGGGACACATTCATTCTAACACTTCAGTGTGCACACCTCCATGTGGGCACACTCATTCTAACATTTCAGTGTGCACGCCTCCATGTGGGCACACTCATTCTTACAGTTCAGTGTGCACACCACCATGTGGACACATTCTAACAGTTCAGTGTGCACACCTCCATGTGGACACACTCATTCTAACAGTTCAGTGTGCACACCTCCATGTGGACACACTCATTCTAACAGTACAGAGTGCATACCTCCACAGTGACACATTCATTCTAACATTTCAGTGTGCACACCTCCATGTGGACACAATTATTCTAATAGTTCTGTGTGCACACCTCCATGTGGACACACTCATTCTAACAGTTCAGTGTGCACACCTCCATGTGGACACAGTCATTCTAACAGTTCAGGGTGCACACCTCTATGTGGACACACAGTCATTCTAACAGTTCAGTGTGCACACCTCCAAGTGGACACACTCATTCTAACAGTTCAGGGTGCACACCTCCACAGGGACACACTCTAACATTTCAGTGTGCACACCTCCATGTGGACACACTCATTCTAACAGTTCAGTGTGCACACCTCAATGTGGACACAGTCATTCTAACAGTTCAGTGTGCACACCTCCATGTGGACACACTCATTCTAATAGTTCAGTGTGCACACCTCCATGTGGACACACTCATTCTAACAGTTCAGTGTGCACACCTCCATGTGGACACAATCATTCTAACAGTTCAGTGTGCACACCTCCATGTGGTCACATTCTAACAGTTCAGTGTGCACACCTCCATGTGCACACACTCTTTCTAACAGTTTAGTGTACACACCTCCATGTGAACACAATCATTCTAATAATTCAGTGTGCACACCTCTATATGGACACAGTCATTCTAACAGTTCAGTGTGCACACCTCCATGTGGACACACTCATTCTAACAGTACAGTGTGCACAGCTCCATGTGGTCACATTCTAACAGTTCAGTGTGCACAACTCCATGTGGCCACCCTCATTCTAACAGTTCATTGTGCACACCACCATGTGGACACATTCATTCTAACAGTTCAGTGTGCACACCTCCACAGGGACACACTCATTCTAACAGTTCAGTGTGCTCACCTCCAAGTGGGCACATTCATTCTAACAGTTCAGTGTGCACACCTCCACAGGGACACACTCATTATAACTGTTCAGTGTGAACACCTTCATGTGGACACACTCATTCTAACAGTTCAGTGTGCACACCTCCATGTGGGCACACTCATTCTAACAGTTCAGTGTGCACACCTGCATGTGGACACACTCATTCTTACATTTCAGTGTGCACACCTCCATGTGGACAAATTCTAACAGTTCAGTGTCCACACCTCCATGTGGACACACTCATTCTAACAGTTCAGTGTGCACACCACCACAGGGACACACTCATTCTAAGAGTTCATTGTGCACACCTCCATGTGGACACACTCATTCTAACAGTTCAGTGTGCACACCTCCACAGGGACACATTCATTCTAACACTTCAGTGTGCACACCTCCATGTGGGCACACTCATTCTAACATTTCAGTGTGCACGCCTCCATGTGGGAACATTCATTCTTACATTTTAGTGTGCACACCTCCATGTGGACACATTCTAACAGTTCAGTGTGCACACCTCCATGTGGACACACTCATTCTAACAGTTCAGTGTGCACACCTCCATGTGGACACACTTATTCTAACAGTTCAGTGTGCAAACCTCCATGTGGACACAGTCATTCTAACAGTTCAGTGTGCACACCTCCATGTGGACACACTCATTCTAACATTTCAGGGTGCACACCTCCACTGGGACACACTCTAACAGTTCAGTGTGCACACCTCCATGTGTACACACTCATTCTAACAGTTCAGAGTGCACAACTCAATGTGGACACAGTCATTCTAACAGTTCAGTGTGCACACCTCTATGTGGACACACTCATTCTAACAGTTCAGTGTGCATAACTCCATGTGGACACACTCATTCTAACAGTTCAGTGTGCACACCTCCATGTGGGCACACTCATTCTAACTGTTCATTGTGCACACCTCCACAGGGACACACTCATTCTAACAGTTCAGTGTCCACACCTCCATGTGGGCACACTCATTCTAACAGTTCAGTGTTCACACCTCCATGTCAGCACACTCATTCTAACAGTTCAATGTGCACACCTCCATGTATACAAACTCATTCTAACAATTCAGTGTGCACACCTCCACGTGGGCACACTCATTCTAACAGTTCAGTATGCACACCTCCACAGTGATACACTCATTCTAACAGTTCAGTGTGCACACCTCCATGTGGACACACTCATTCTAACAGTTCAGTGTGCACACCTCCATGTGGACACATTCAAACAGTTCAGTGTGCACACCTCCATGTGGAAACAGTCATTCTCACAGTTCAGTGTGCACACATCCATGTGGACACACTCATTCTAACATTTCAGTGTGCACACCTCCACAGGGACACATTCATTCTAACAGTCCAGTGTGCACATCTCCATGAGGACATACTCATTCTAACATTTCAGTGTGCACACCTCCATGTGGACACAATCATTCTATCAGTTCAGTGTGCACATCTCCACAGGGACACACTCATTCTAACTGTTCAGTGTGTACACCTCCATGTGGACACAGTCATTCTAACAGTACAGTGTGCACAACTCTGTGTGAAAACACTCATTCTAACAGTTCAGTGTGCACACCTCCATGTGGACACAATAATTCTAATAGTTCAGTGTGCACACCTCCATGTGGACACAGTCATTCTAACAGTTCAGTGTGCACACCTCCATGTGGACACACTCATTCTAACAGTTCAGTGTGCACACCTCCATGTGGACACAATCATTCTAACAGTTCAGTGTGCACACCTCCACAGGGACACACTCATTCTAACAGTTCACTGTGCACACCTCCATGTGAACACAATCATTCTAATAGTTAAGTGTGCACACCTCCATGTGGACACAGTCAATCTAACAGTTCAGTGTGCACACCTCCATGTAAGCACACTCATTCTAACAGTTCAGTGTGCACACTTCCATGTGGACACAATCATTCTAACAGTTCAGTGTGCACACCTCAATGTGGACACACTCATTCTAACAGTTCAGTGTTCACACCTCCATGTGGTCACATTCTAACAGTTCAGTGTGCACACCTCTATGTGGACACACCCATTCTAACAGTTCAGTGTGCACACCTCCATGTGAAAACAATCATTCTAATAATTCAGTGTGCACACCTCCATGTGGTCACATTCTAACAGTTAAGTGTGCACACCTCCACAGGGACACACTCATTCTAATAGTTCAGTGTGCACACCTCCATGTGGACCACTCATTCTAACAGTTCAGTGTGCACACCTCCATGTGCGCACACTCATTCTTACAATTCAGTGTGCACACCTCCATGTGGACACATTCTAACAGTTCAGTGTGCACACATCCATGTGGACACACTCATTCTAATAGTTCAGTGTGTACGCCTCAATGTGGACACATTCATTCTAACAGTTCAGTGTGCACACCTCTATGTGGACACACTCATTCTAACAGTTCAGTGTGCATACCTCCACAGGGACACAGTCATTCTAACAGTTCAGTGTGCACACCTCCATGTGGACACAATTATTCTAATAGTTCAGTGTGCACACCTCCATGTGCACACAGTCATTCTAACAGTTCAGTGTGCACACCTCCATGTGGACACAATCATTCTATCAGTTCAGTGTGCACATCTCCACAGGGACACACTCATTCTAACTGTTCAGTGTGTACACCTCCATGTGGACACAGTCATTCTAACAGTACAGTGTGCACAACTCTGTGTGAAAACACTCATTCTAACAGTTCAGTGTGCACACCTCCATGTGGACACAATAATTCTAATAGTTCAGTGTGCACACCTCCATGTGGACACAGTCATTCTAACAGTTCAGTGTGCACACCTCCATGTGGACACACTCATTCTAACAGTTCAGTGTGCACACCTCCATGTGGACACAATCATTCTAACAGTTCAGTGTGCACACCTCCACAGGGACACACTCATTCTAACAGTTCACTGTGCACACCTCCATGTGAACACAATCATTCTAATAGTTAAGTGTGCACACCTCCATGTGGACACAGTCAATCTAACAGTTCAGTGTGCACACCTCCATGTAAGCACACTCATTCTAACAGTTCAGTGTGCACACTTCCATGTGGACACAATCATTCTAACAGTTCAGTGTGCACACCTCAATGTGGACACACTCATTCTAACAGTTCAGTGTTCACACCTCCATGTGGTCACATTCTAACAGTTCAGTGTGCACACCTCTATGTGGACACACCCATTCTAACAGTTCAGTGTGCACACCTCCATGTGAAAACAATCATTCTAATAATTCAGTGTGCACACCTCCATGTGGTCACATTCTAACAGTTAAGTGTGCACACCTCCACAGGGACACACTCATTCTAATAGTTCAGTGTGCACACCTCCATGTGGACCACTCATTCTAACAGTTCAGTGTGCACACCTCCATGTGCGCACACTCATTCTTACAATTCAGTGTGCACACCTCCATGTGGACACATTCTAACAGTTCAGTGTGCACACATCCATGTGGACACACTCATTCTAATAGTTCAGTGTGTACGCCTCAATGTGGACACATTCATTCTAACAGTTCAGTGTGCACACCTCTATGTGGACACACTCATTCTAACAGTTCAGTGTGCATACCTCCACAGGGACACAGTCATTCTAACAGTTCAGTGTGCACACCTCCATGTGGACACAATTATTCTAATAGTTCAGTGTGCACACCTCCATGTGCACACAGTCATTCTAACAGTTCAGTGTGCACACCTCCATGTGGGCACACTCATTCTAACAGTTCAGTGTGCACACCTCCATGTGGACAGAATCATTCTAACAATTCAGTGTGCATAACTCCACATGGACACATTCATTCTAACAGTTCAGTGTTCACACCTCCATGTCGGCACACTCATTCTAACATTTCAGTGTGCACACCTCCACAGGGACACACTCATTCTAACAGTTCAGTGTGCACACCTCCATGTGGGCACACTCATTCTAACTGTTCATTGTGCACACCTCCACAGGGACACTCTCATTCTAACAGTTGAGTGTCCACACCTCCATGTGGGCACACTCATTCTAACAGTTCAGTGTTCACACCTCCATGTCAGCACACTCATTCTAACAGTTCAGTGTGCACACCTCCATGTATACAAACTCATTCTAACAATTCAGTGTGCACACCTCCACGTGGGCACACTCATTCTAACAGTTCAGTGTGCACACCTCCACAGTGATACACTCATTCTAACAGTTCAGTGTGCACACCTCCATGTGGACACACTCATTCTAACAGTTCAGTGTGCACACCTCCATGTGGACACATTCAAACAGTTCAGTGTGCACACCTCCATGTGGAAACAGTCATTCTCACAGTTCAGTGTGCACACCTCCATGTGGACACACTCATTCTAACATTTCAGTGTGCACACCTCCACAGGGACACATTCATTCTAACAGTCCAGTGTGCACATCTCCATGAGGACACACTCATTCTAACATTTCAGTGTGCACACCTCCATGTGGACACAATCATTCTATCAGTTCATTGTGCACACCTCCACAGAGACACACTCATTCTAACTGTTCAGTGTGTACACCTCCATGTGGACACAGTCATTCTAACAGTACAGTGTGCACAACTCTGTGTAAAAACACTCATTCTAACAGTTCAGTGTGCACACCTCCATGTGGACACAATAATTCTAATAGTTCAGTGTGCACACCTCCATGTGGACACAGTCATTCTAACAGTTCAGTGTGCACACCTCCATGTGGACACAATCATTCTAACAGTTCAGTGTGCACACCTCCACAGGGACACACTCATTCTAACAGTTCACTGTGCACACCTCCATGTGAACACAATCATTCTAATAGTTAAGTGTGCACACCTCCATGTGGACACAGTCAATCTAACAGTTCAGTGTGCACACCTCCATGTAAGCACACTCATTCTAACAGTTCAGTGTGCACACTTCCATGTGGACACAATCATTCTAACAGTTCAGTGTGCACACCTCAATGTGGACACACTCATTCTAACAGTTCAGTGTTCACACCTCCATGTGGTCACATTCTAACAGTTCAGTGTGCACACCTCTATGTGGACACACCCATTCTAACAGTTCAGTGTGCACACTCCATGTGAAAACAATCATTCTAATAATTCAGTGTGCACACCTCCATGTCGTCACATTCTAACAGTTACGTGTGCACACCTCCACAGGGACACACTCATTCTAATAGTTCAGTGTGCACACCTCCATGTGGACCACTCATTCTAACAGTTCAGTGTGCACACCTCCATGTGCGCACACTCATTCTTACAATTCAGTGTGCACACCTCCATGTGGACACATTCTAACAGTTCAGTGTGCACACATCCATGTGGACACACTCATTCTAATAGTTCAGTGTGTACGCCTCAATGTGGACACATTCATTCTAACAGTTCAGTGTGCACACCTCTATGTGGACACACTCATTCTAACAGTTCAGTGTGCATACCTCCACAGGGACACAGTCATTCTAACAGTTCAGTGTGCACACCTCCATGTGGACACAATTATTCTAATAGTTCAGTGTGCACACCTCCATGTGCACACAGTCATTCTAACAGTTCAGTGTGCACACCTCCATGTGGGCACACTCATTCTAACAGTTCAGTGTGCACACCTCCATGTGGACACAATCATTCTAACAATTCAGTGTGCATAACTCCACATGGACACATTCATTCTAACAGTTCAGTGTTCACACCTCCATGTCGGCACACTCATTCTAACATTTCAGTGTGCACACCTCCACAGGGACACACTCATTCTAACTGTTCAGTGTGCACACCTCCATGTGAACACAATCATTCTAATAGTTCAGTGTGCACACCTCCATGTGGACACAGTCAATCTAACAGTTCAGTGTGCACACCTCCACAGGGACACACTCATTCTAACAGTTCCATGTACATACCTCCATATGGACACATTCTAACAGTTCAGTGTGCACACCTCCACAGGGACAAACTCATTCTAACAGTTCAGTGTTCACACTATCATGTGGACACACTCATTCTAATAGTTCAGTGTGCACACCTCCATGTGGACACACGCATTCTAATAGTTCAGTGTGCACACCTCCACAGGGACACACTCATTCTAACAGTTCAGTGTTCACAACTCCATGTGGACACAATCATTCTAACAGTTCAGTGTGAACACCTCCATGTGGGCACACTCATTCTAACAGTTCAGTGTGCACACCTCCACAGGGACACACTCATTCTATCAGTTCAGTGTGCACACCTCCATGTGGACACAATCATTCTAATAGTTGAGTGTGCACACCTCCATGTGGACACAGTCATTCTAACAGATCAGTTTGCACACCTCCATGTGGACACACTCATTCTAACATTTCAGTGTGCACACCTCCATGTGGACACACTCATTCTAACAGTTCAGTGTGCACACCTCCATGTGGACACAATCATTCTAACAGTTCAGTGTGCACACCTCCACAGGGACACACTCATTCTAACAGTTCACTGTGCACACCTCCATGTGAACACAATCATTCTAATAGTTAAGTGTGCACACCTCCATGTGGACACAGTCAATCTAATAGTTCAGTGTGCACACCTCCAAGAGGACAAATTCTAACAGTTCAGTATGCACACCTCCATGTTGACAAACTCATGCTATCAGTTTAGTGTGCACAACTCCACAGGGACACAGTCATTCTAACAGTTCAGTGTGCACACCTCCATGAGAACACAATCATTCTAATAGTTCAATGTGCACACTTCCATGTAAACACAGTCAATCTAACAGTTCAGTGTGCACACCTCCACAGTTGTACACTCATTCTACCAGTTCAGTGTGCACACCTCCATGTGGACACAATCATTCTAACAATTCAGTGTGCACAACTCCACAGGGACACATTCATTCTAACAGTTCAGTGTTCACACCTCCATGTCTGCACACTCATTCTAACCGTTCAGTGTGCACACCTCTATGTGGACACACTCATTTTAACAGTTAAGAGTGCAAACCTCCACACGGACACAGTCATTCTAACAGTTCAGTGTGCACACCTAAATGTGGACACAATTATTCTAATTGTTCAGTGTGAACACCTCCATGTGTACACAGTCATTCTAACAGTTCAGTGTGCACACCTCCATGTGGACACACTCATTCTAACAGTTCAGTGTGCACACCTCCATGTGGACACACTCATTCTAACAGTTCAGTTTGCACACCTCCATGTGAACACAATCATTCTAATAGTTCAATGTGCACAACTCCATGTGGACACAGTCAATCTAAAAGTTCAGTGTGCACACCTCCATGTCTACACATTCTAACAGTTCAGTGTACACACCTCCATGTGGACACACTCATTCTAACAGTTCAGTGTGCACACCTCCATGTGGACACAGTCATTCTAACAGTTCAGTGTGCACACCTCTATGTGGACACACTCATTCTAACAGTTCAGGGTGCACACCACCACAGGGACACACTCTAACAGTTCAGTGTGCACACCTCCATGTGGACACACTCATTCTAACAGTTCAGTGTGCACACCTCAATGTGGACACCGTCATTCTAACAGTTCAGTGTGCACACCTCCACAGGGACACAGTCATTCTAACAGTTCAGTGTGCACACCTCCATGTGGACACACTCATTCTAACAGTTCATTGTGCACACGTCCATGTGGACACACTCATTCTAACAGTTCATTGTGCACACTTCCACAGGGACACACTCATTCTAACACTTCAGTGTGCACACCTCCATGTGGGCACATTCATTTTAACAGTTCAGTGTGGACGCCTCCATGTGGGCACACTCATTCTTACAGTTCAATGTGCACACCTCCATGTGGACACATTTTAACAGTTCAGTGTGCACACCTCCATGTGGGCACACTCATTCTAACAGTTCAGTGTGCACACCTCCATGTGGACACACTCATTCTAACATTTCAGTGTGCACACCTGCATGTGGACACACTCATTCTAACAGTTCATGGTGCACACCTCCACAGGGACACACTCTAACAGTTCAGTGTGCACACCTCCATGTGGACACACTCGTTCTAACATTTCAGTGTGCACACCTCCATGTGGACACACTCATTCTAACAGTTCAGTGTGCACACCTCCATGTGGACACACTCATTCTAACAGTTCAGTGTGCACACCTCCATGTGGACACACTCATTCTAACAGTTAAGTGTGCACACCTCTATGTGGACACACTCATTCTAACAGTTCAGAGTGCATACCTCCACAGTGACACAGTCATTCTAACAGTTCAGTGTGCACACCTCCATGTGGACACAATTATTCTAATAGTTCAGTGTGCACACCTCCATGTGTACACAGTCATTCCAACAGTTCCGTGTGCACACCTCCATGTCGACACATTCTAACAGTTCAGTGTACCCACCTCCAAGTGGACACACTCATTCTAACAGTTCAGTGTGCACACCTCCATGTGGACACACTCATTCTAACAGTTCAGTGTGCACACCTCCATGTGGACACATTCTAACAGTTCAGTGTACACACCTCCATGTCGAAACAGTCATTCTAACAGTTCAGTGTGCACACCTCCATGTGGACACACTCATTCTAACAGTTCAGTGTGCACACCTCCAGAGGGACACACCCATTCTAACAGTCCAGTGTGCACATCTCCATGTGGACAACTCAATCTAACAGTTCAGTGTGCACACCTCTATGTGGACACACTCATTCTAACAATTCAGAGTGCATACCTCAACAGGGACACAGACATTCTAACAGTTCAGTGTGCACACCTCCATGTAAGCACACTCATTCTAACAGTTCAGTGTGCACACTTCCATGTGGACACAATCATTCTAACAGTTCAGTGTGCACACCTCCATGTGGACACAGTCATTCTAACAGTTCAGTGTGCACACCTCCATGTGGTCACATTCTAACAGTTCAGTGTGCACACCACTATGTGGACACACTCATTCTAACAATTCAGTGTACACACCTCCATGTGAAAACAATCATTCTAATAATTCAGTGTGCACACCTCCATGTGGTCACATTCTAACAGTTCAGTGTGCACACCTCCACAGGGACACACTCATTCTAATATTTCAGTGTGCACACCTCCATGTGGACACACTCATTCTAACAGTTCAGTGTGCACACCTCCACAGGGACACACTCATTCTAACACATCAGTGTGCACACCTCCATGTGGACCACTCATTCTAACAGTTCAGTGTGCACACCTCCATGTGGGCACACTCATTCTTACAGTTCAGTGTGCACACCTCCATGTGGACACATTCTAACAGTTCAGTGTGCACACCTCCATGTGTAAACAATCATTCTATCAGTTCAGTGTGCACACCTCCATGTGGACAACTCATTTTAACAGTTCAGTGTGCACACCTCCATGTCGACACATTCTAACAGTTCAGGGTGCACACCTCCATGTATACACACTCATTCTAACATTTCAGTGTGCACACCTCCACAGGGACACAATCATTCTAACACTTCTGTGTGCACACCTCCATGCAGACACAGTCATTCTAATAGTTGAGTGTGCACACCTCCATGTGGGCACACTCATTCTAACAGTTCAGTGTGCATACCTCCACAGGGACACACTCAGTAAAACAGTTCAATTTGCACACTTCCATAGGGACACACTCATTCTGACAGTTCAGTGTGCACACCTCCATGTCGACACATTCTAACAGTTCAGTGTGCACACCTCCATGTTGACACACTCATTCTAACAGTTCAGTGTGCACACCTCCATGTGGACACAATCATTCTAACAATTCAGTGTGCACAACTCCACAGGGACAAACTCATTCTAACAGTTCAGTGTGCACACTACCATGTGGACATTCTCATTCTAATAGTTCAGTGTGCACACCTCCATGTGGACACACTCATTCTAATAGTTCAGTGTGCACACCTCCACAGGGACAAACTCATTCTAACAGTTCAGTGTGCACACCTCCATGTGGACACACTCATTCTAATAGTTCAGGGTGCACACCTCCATGTGGACACACTCATTCTAACAGTTCAGTGTGCACAGCTCCACAGGGACACACTCATTCTAACAGTTCAGTGTACACCTCTATGTGGACACACTCATTCTAACAGTTCAGAGTGCATACCTCCACAGTGAAACAGTCATTCTAACAGTTCAGTGTGCACACCTCCATGTGGACACACTCATTCTAACAGTTCAGTGCACACCTCCATGTGAACACAATCATTCTAATAGTTCAATGTGCACACCTTCATGTGGACACAGTCAATCTAACAGTTCAGTGTGCACACCTCCACAGGGACACACTCATTCTAACATTTCAGTGTGCACACCTCCATGTCGACACATTCTAATAGTTCAGTGTACACACCTTCATGTGGACACACTCATTCTAACAGTTCAGTGTGCACACCTCCATGTGGACACAATCATTCTAACAGTTCAGTGTGCACAACTCCACAGGGACACACTCATTCTAACAGTTCAATGTGCACACCTCCATGTATACACACTCATTCTAACAATTCAGTGTGCACACCTCCACGTGGGCACACTCACACTAACAGTTCAGTGTGCACACCTCCACAGGGACACACTCATTCTAACAGTCCAGTGTGCACATCTCCATGTGGACAACTCATTCTAACAGTTCAGTGTGCACACCTCTACGTGGACACACTCATTCTAACAGTTCAGAGTGCATACCTCAACAGGGACACAATCATTCTAACAGTTCAGTGTGCACACCTCCATGTTGACACAATAATTCTAATAGTTCAGTGTGCACACCTCCATGTGGACACAGTCATTCTAACAGTTCAGTGCGCACACCTCCACAGGGACACACGCATTCTAACAGTTCACTGTGCACACCTCCATGTGAACACAATCATTCTAATAGTTCAGTGTGCACACCTCCATGTGGATACAGTCAATCTAACAATTCAGTGTGCACACCTCCATGTAAGCACACTCATTCTAACGGTTCAGTGTGCACACTTCCATGTGGACACAATCATTCTAACAGTTGAGTGTGCACACCTCCATGTGGACACACTCATTCTAACAGTTCAGTGTGCACATCTCCATGTGGTTACATTCTAACAGTTCAGTGTTCACACCTCTATGTGGACACACTCATTCTAACAGTTCAGTGTGCACACCTCCATGTGAAAACAATCATTCTAATAATTCAATGTGCACACCTACATGTGGTCACATTCTAACAGTTCAGGGTGCACACCTCCACAGGGACACACTCATTCTAATAGTTCAGTGTGCACACCTCCATGTGGACACACTCATTCTAACAGTTCAGTGTGCCCACGTCCACAGGGACACACTCATTCTAACAGTTCAGTGTGCACACCTCCATGTGGGCACACTCATTCTTACAGTTCAGTGTGCACATCTCCATGTGGACACATTTTAACAGTTCAGTGTGCACACATCCATGTGGACACACTCATTCTAATAGTTCAGTGTGCACGCTTCAATGTGGACACAGTCATTCTAACAGTTCAGTGTGCACACCTCCACAGGGACACACTCATTCTAACAGTTCAGTGTGCACACCTCCATGTGGACACAATTATTCTAATAGTTCAGTGTGCACACCTCCATGTGTACACAATCATTCTAACAGTTCAGTGTGCAGACCTCCATTATAACCCAGTCATTCTAACATTTCAGTGTGCACACCTCCACAGGGACACACTCATTCTAACATTTCAGTGTGCACACCTCCACAGGGAAACACTCATTCTAACAGTTCAGTGTGCACACCTCCATGTGGACACAATCATTCTAATAGTTGTGTGTGCACACCTCCATGTGGACACAGTCATTCTAACAGTTCAGTGTGCACACCTCCATGTGGACACACTCATTCTAACAGTTCAGTGTGCACACCTCCATGTGGACACACTCATTCTAACAGTTCATTGTGCACACCTCCATGTGAACACAATCACTCTAATAGTTCAATGTGCACATCTCCATGTGGACACACTCATTCTAACAGTTCAGTGTGCTCACCTCCATGTGGACAAATTCTAACAGTTCTGTATGCACCCCTCCATGTGGACAAACTCATGCTATCAGTTCAGTGTGGACACCTCCACAGGGACACAGTCATTCTAACAGTTCAGTGTGCACACCTCCATGTGAACACAATCATTCTAATAGTTCAATGTGCACACTTCCATGTGAACACAGTCAATCTAACAGTTCAGTGTGCACACCTCCAAGTGGGCACACTCATTCTAACATTTCAGTGTGCACACCTCCATGTCGACAAATTCTATCAGTTCAGTGTGCACACCTCCATTTGGACACACTCATTCTAACAGTTCAGTGTGCACACCTCCACAGTTATACACTCATTCTACCAGTTCAGTGTGCACACCTCCATGTGGACACACTCATTCTAACAGTTCAGTGTGCACACCTCCATGTGGACACAGTCATTCTAACAGTTCAGTGTGCACACCTCAATGTGGACACAGTCATTCTAACAGTACAGTGTGCACACATCCACAGGGACACACTCATTCTAACAGTTCAGTGTACACACCTCCATGTGGACAGAACCATTCTAACCGTTCAGTGTGAACACCTCCATGTGGACACACTCTTTCTAACAGTTCAGTGTGCACACCTCCATGTGGACACAGTCATTCTAACAGTTCAGTGTGCACACCTCCATGTGGACACACTCATTCTAATATTTCAGTGTGCACACCTCCACAGGGACACACTCATTCTATCAGTTCAGTGTGCACACCACCATGTGGACACACTCATTCTAACAGTTCAGTGTGCACGTCTCAATGTGGACACAGTCATTCTAACAGTTCAGTGTGCACACCTCTATGTGGACACACTCATTCTAACAGTTCAGAGTGCATACCTCCACAGGGACACAATCATTCTAACAGTTCAGTGTGCACACCTCCATGTGGACACAATTATTCTAATATTTCAGTGTGCACACCTCCATGTGTAAACAATCATTCTAACAGTTCAGTGTGCACACCTCCATGTGGACACACTCATTCTAACAGTTCAGTGTGCACACCTCCATGTCGACACATTCTAACAGTTCAGGGTGCACACCTCCATGTAGAAACACTCATTCTAACATTTCAGTGTGCACACCTCCACAGGGACACAATCATTCTAACAGTTCAGTGTGCACACCTCCATGCAGACACAGTCATTATAACAGTTTAGTGTGCACACCTCCATGTGGACACAATCATTCTAATAGTTGAGTGTGCACAACTCCATGTGGACACAGTCATTCTAACAGTTCATTGTGCACACCTCAACAGGGACACACTCATTCTAACAGTTCAGTGTGCACACCTCCATGTGGACACTCTCATTCTAACAGTTCAGTGTGCACACCTCCATGTGGGCACACTCATTCTAACAGTTCAGTGTGCACACCTCCACAGGACACACTCAGTAAAACAGTTCAGTGTGCACACCTCCATGTGGACACACTCATTCTAACAGTTCAGTGTGCACACCTCCATGTGAAAACAATCATTCTAATAGTTCAATGTGCACACCTCCATGTGGACACAGTCAATCTAACAGTTCAGTGTGCACACCTCCATAGGGACACACTCATTCTGACAGTTCAGTGTGCACACCTGCATGTCGACACATTCTAACAGTTCAGTGTGCACACCTCCATGTGGACACACTCATTCTAACAGTTCAGTGTGCACACCTCCATGTGGACACAATCATTCTAACAATTCAGTGTGCACAACTCCACAGGGACAAACTCATTCTAACAGTTCAGTGTGCACACTACCATGTGCACACTGTCATTCTAATAGTTCAGTGTGCACACCTCCATGTGGACACACTCATTCTAATAGTTCAGTGTGCACACCTCCACAGGGACAAACTCATTCTAACAGTTCAGTGTGCACACCTCCATGTGGACACACTCATTCTAACAGTTCAGTGTGCACACCTCCATGTGAACACAATCATTCTAATAGTTCAATGTGCACACCTCCATGTGGACACAGTCAATCTAACTGTTCAGTGTGCACACCTCCACAGGGACACACTCATTCTAACATTTCAGTGTGCACACCTCCATGTCGACACATTCTAATAGTTCAGTGTACACACCTTCTTGTGGACACACACATTCTAACAGTTCAGTGTGCACACCTCCATGTGGACACAATCATTCTAACAGTTCAGTGTGCACAACTCCACAGGGACACACTCATTCTACCAGTTCAGTGTTCACACCTCCATGTCAGCACACTCATTCTAACAGTTCAATGTTCACACCTCCATGTATACACACTCATTCTAACAATTCAGTGTGCACACCTCCACGTGGGCACTCTCATACTAACAGTTCAGTGTGCACACCTCCACAGTGATACACTCATTCTAACAGTTCAGTGTGCACACCTCCAAGTGGACACATTCTAACAGTTCAGTGTGCACACCTCCATGTGGAAACAGTCATTCTAAAAGTTCAGTGTGCACACCTCCATGTGGACACACTCATTCTAACAGTTCAGTGTGCACACCTCCACAGGGACACACTCATTCTAACAGTCCAGTGTGCACATCTCCATGTGGTCAACTCATTCTAACAGTTCAGTGTGCACACCTCCATGTGGACACACTCATTCTAACAGTTCAGAGTGAGTGCATACCTCAACAGGGACACAGTCATTCTAACAGTTCAGTGTGCACACCTCCATGTTGTCACAATAATTCTAATAGTTCAGTGTGCACACCTCCATGTGGACACAGTCATTCTAACAGTTCAGTGCGCACACCTCCACAGGGACACACTCATTCTAACAGTTCACTGTGCACACCTCCATGTGAACACAATCATTCTAATAGTTCAGTGTGCACACCTCCATGTGGACACAGTCAATCTAACAGTTCAGTGTGCACACCTCCATGTAAGCACACTCATTCTAACGGTTCAGTGTGCACACTTCCAAGTGGACACAATCATTCTAACAGTTGAGTGTGCACACCTCCATATGGACACACTCATTCTAACAGTTCAGTGTGCACATCTCCATGTGGTCACATTCTAACAGTTCAGTGTGCACACCTCTATGTTGACACACTCATTCTAACAGTTCAGTGTGCACACCTCCATGTCGACACATTCTAACAGTTCAGTGTGCACACCTCCATGTGGACAAACTCATTCTAACAGTTCAGTGTGCACACCTCCATGTGGACACAATCATTCTAACAATTCAGTGTGCACAACTCCACAGGGACACATTCATTCTAACAGTTCAGTGTGCACACCTCCACAGGGACACACTCATTCTAAGAGTTCAGTGTGCACACCTCCATGTGAACACAATCATGCTAATAGTTCAGTGTGCACACCTCCATGTGGACACAGACAATCTCACAGTTCAGTGTGCACACCTCCACAGGGACACACTCATTCTAACAGTTCCATGTGCATACCTCCATGTGGACACATTCTAACAGTTGAGTGTGCGCACCTCCACGGGGACAAACTCATTCTAACAGTTCAGTGTGCACACTACCATGTGGACACACTCATTCTAATAGTTCAGTGTGCACACCTCCATGTGGACACACTCATTCTAACATTTCAGTGTGCACACCTCCACAGGGACACACTCATTCTATCAGTTCAGTGTGCACACCTCCATGTGGACACAATCATTCTAATAGTTTAGTGTGCACACCTCCATGTGGACACAGTCATTCTAACAGATCAGTTTGCACACCTCCATGTGGAAACACTCATTCTAACAGTTCAGTGTGCACACCTCCATGTGGACACACTCATTCTAACAGTTCAGAGTGCACACCTCCATGTGGACAAATTCTAACAGTTCCGTATGCACACCTCCATGTGGACAAACTCATGCTATCAGTTCAGTGTGCACACCTCCACAGGGACACAGTCATTCTAACAGTTCAGTGTGCACACTTCCATGTGAACACAATCATTCTAATAGTTCAATGTGCACACTTCCATGTGAACACAGTCAATCTAACAGTTCAGTGTGCACACCTCCAAGTGGGCACACTCATTCTAACATTTCAGTGTGCACACCTCCATGTCGACACAATAATTCTAATAGTTCAGTGTGCACACCTCCACAGGGACACACTCATTCTAACAGTCCAGTGTGCACATCTCCATGTGGACAAATCATTCTAACAGTTCAGTGTGCACACCTCTACGTGGACACACTCATTCTAACAGTTCAGAGTGCATACCTCAACAGGGACACAGTCATTCTAACAGTTCATTGTGCACACCTCCATGTGGACACAATAATTCTAATAGTTCAGTGTGCACACCTCCATGTGGACACAGTCATTCTAACAGTTCAGTGTGCACACCTCCATGTGGACACAATCATTCTAACAGTTCAGTGCGCACACCTCCACAGTGACACACTCATTCTAACAGTTCACTGTGCACACCTCCATGTGAACACAATCATTCTAATAGTTCAGTGTGCACATCTCCATGTGGTCACATTCTAACAGTTCAGTGTGCACACCTCTATGTGGACACACTCATTCTAACAGTTCAGTGTGCACACCTCCATGTGAAAACAATCATTCTAATAATTCAGTGTGCACACCTCCATGTGGTCACATTCTAACAGTTCAGTGTGCACACCTCCACAAGGACACACTCATTCTAATAGTTCAGTGTGCACAACTCCATGTGGACACAATCATTCTAATAGTTCAGTGTGCACACCTCCACAGGGACACACTCATTCTAACACTCCAGTGTGCACATCTCCATGTGGACAAATCATTCTAACAGTTGAGTGTGCACACCTCTACGTGGACACACTCATTCTAACAGTTCAGAGTGCATACCTCAACAGGGACACAGTCATTCTAACAGTTCAGTGTGCACACCTCCATGTGAACACAATAATTCTAATAGTTCAGTGTGCACACCTCCATGTGGACACACTCATTCTAACAGTTCATTGTGCACACCTCCACAGGGACACACTTATTCTAACACATCAGTGTGCACACCTCCATGTGGACCACTCATTCTAACAGTTCAGTGTGCAAACCTCCATGTGGGCACATTCATTCTTACACTTCAGTGTGCACACCTCCATGTGGACACATTCTAACAGTTCAGTGTGCACACATCCATGTGGACACACTCATTCTAATAGTTCAGTGTGCATGCCTCAATGTGGACACAGTCATTCTAACAGTTCAGTGTGCACACCTCTATGTGGAAACACTCATTCTAAGAGTTCAGAGTGCATACCTCCACAGGGACACAGTCATTCTAACAGTTCAGTGTGCATACCTCAATGTGGACCCAGTCATTCTAACAGTTCAGTGTGCACACCTCCACAGCGACACACTCATTCTAACAGTTCAGTGTGCACACCTCCACAGGGACACACTCATTCTAACATTTCAGTGTGCACACCTCCACAGGGACACACTCATTCTAACAGTTCAGTGTGCACACCTCCATGTGGACACAATCATTCTAATAGTTGAGTGTGCACACCTCCATGTGGACACAGTCATTCTAGCAGTTTAGTGTGCACACCTCCATGTGGACACACTCATTCTAACAGTTCAGTGTGCACACCTCCATGTGGACACACTCATTCTAACAGTTCAGTGTGCACACCTCCATGTGAACACAATCATTCTAATAGTTCAATGTGCACACCTCCATGTGGCCACAGTCAATCTAACAGTTCAGTGTGCACACCTCCACAGGGACACACTCATTCTAACAGTTCAGTGTGCACACCTCCATGTGGACACAATCATTCTAACAATTCAGTGTGCACAACTCCACAGGGACACATACATTCTAACAGTTCAGTGTTCACACCTCCATGTCGGCACACTCATTCTAACAGTTCAGTGTGCACACCTCCACAGGGACACACTCATTCTAACAGTCCAGTGTGCACATCTCCATGTGGACAAATCATTCTAACAGTTCAGTGTGCACACCTCTACGTGGACACACTCATTCTAACAGTTCAGAGTGCATACCTCAACAGGGACACAGTCATTCTAACAGTTCATTGTGCACACCTCCATGTGGACACAATAATTCTAATAGTTCAGTGTGCACACCTCCATGTGGACACAATCATTCTAACAGTTCAGTGCGCACACCTCCACAGTGACACACTCATTCTAACAGTTCACTGTGCACACCTCCATGTGAACACAATCATTCTAATAGTTCAGTGTGCACACCTCCATGTGGACACAGTCAAACTAACAGTTCAGTGTGCACACCTCCATGTAAGCACACTCATTCTACCAGTTCAGTGTGCACACTTCCATGTGGACACAATCATTCTAACAGTTGAGTGTGCACACCTCCATGTGGACACACTCATTCTAACAGTTCAGTGTGCACATCTCCATGTGGTCACATTCTAACAGTTCAGTGTGCACACCTCTATGTGGACACACTCATTTTAACAGTTCAGTGTGCACACCTCCATGTGAAAACAATCATTCTAATAATTCAGTGTGCACACCTCCATGTGGTCACATTCTAACAGTTCAGTGTGCACACCTCCACAAGGACACACTCATTCTAACACATCAGTGTGCACATCTCCATGTGGACAAATCATTCTAACAGTTGAGTGTGCACACCTCTACGTGGACACACTCATTCTAACAGTTCAGAGTGCATACCTCAACAGGGACACAGTCATTCTAACAGTTCAGTGTGCACACCTCCATGTGGACAAAATAATTCTAATAGTTCAGTGTGCACACATCCATGTGGACACACTCATTCTAACAGTTCAGTGTGCACACCTCCACAGGGACACACTTATTCTAACACATCAGTGTGCACACCTCCATGTGGACCACTCATTCTAAGAGTTCAGTGTGCAAACCTCCATGTGGGCACATTCATTCTTACACTTCAGTGTGCACACCTCCATGTGGACACATTCTAACAGTTCAGTGTGCACACATCCATGTGGACACACTCATTCTAATAGTTCAGTGTGCACGCCTCCATGTGGACACAGTCAATCTAACAGTTCAGTGTGCACACCTCCACAGGGACACACTCATTCTAACAGTTCAGTGTGCACACCTCCATGTCGACACACTCTAACAGTTCAGTGTGCACACCTCCATGTGGACACACTCATTCTAAAAGTTCAGTGTGCACACCTCCATGTGGACACAATCATTCTAACAATTCAGTGTGCACAACTACACAGGGACACATTCATTCTAACAGTTCAGTGTTCACACCTCCATGTCGGCACACTCATTCTAACAGTTCAGTGTGCACACCGCCACAGGGACACACTCATTCTAACAGTTCAGTGTGCACACCTCCATGTGAACACAATCATTCTAATAGTTCAGTGTGCACACTTCCATGTGGACACAGTCAATCTAACAGTTCAGTGTGCACACCTCCACAGGGACACACTCATTCTAACAGTTCCATGTGCATACCTCCATGTGGACACATTCTAACAGTTCAGTGTGCACACCTCCACGGGGACAAACTCATTCTAACAGTTCAGTGTGCACACTACCATGTGGACACACTCATTCTAATAGTTCAGTGTGCACACCTCCATGTGGACACACTCATTCTAATAGTTCAATGTGCACACCTCCACAGGGACACACTCATTCTAACAGTTCAGTGTGCACACCTCCATGTGGACACAATTATTCTAATAGTTCAGTGTGCACACCTCCATGTGTACATAGTCATTCTAACAGTTCAGTGTGCACTCCTCCATGTCGACACAGTCATTCTAATAGTTCAGTGTGCACACCTCCACAGGGACACACTCATTCTAACAGTTCAGTGTTCACACCTCCATGTGGACACAATCATTCTAACAGTTCAGTGTGAACACCTCCATGTGGGCACACTCATTCTAACAGTTCAGTGTGCACACCTCCATGTGGACACACTCATTCTAACAGTTCAGTGTGCACACCTCCACAGGGACACACTCATTCTAACATTTCAGTGTGCACACCTCCACAGGGACACACTCATTCTATCAGTTCAGTGTGCACACCTCCATGTGGACACAATCATTCTAATAGTTTAGTGTGCACACCTCCATGTGGACACAGTCATTCTAACAGATCAGTTTGCACACCTCCATGTGGAAACACTCATTCTAACAGTTCAGTGTGCGCACCTCCACAGGGACACACACATTAAAACAGTTCATTGTGCACAACTCCATGTGGACACACTCATTCTAACAGTTCAGTGTGCACACCTCCACAGGGACACACTCATTCTAACATTTCAGTGTGCACACCTCCACAGGGACACACTCATTCTAACAGTTCAGTGTGCACACCTCCATGTGGACACAATCATTCTAATAGTTGAGTGTGCACACCTCCATGTGGACACAGTCATTCTAGCAGTTTAGTGTGCACACCTCCATGTGGACACACTCATTCTAACAGATCAGTGTGCACACCTCCATGTGGACACACTCATTCTAACAGTTCAGTGTGCACACCTCCATGTGAACACAATCATTCTAATAGTTCAATGTGCACACCTCCATGTGGACACAGTCAATCTAACAGTTCAGTGTGCACACCTCCACAGGGACACACTCATTCTAACAGTTCAGTGTGCACACCTCCATGTCGACACACTCTAACAGTTCAGTGTGCACACCTCCATGTGGACACACTCATTCTAACAGTTCAGTGTGCACACCTCCATGTGGACACAATCATTCTAACAATTCAGTGTGCACAACTCCACAGGGACACATTCATTCTAACAGTTCAGTGTTCACACCTCCATGTCGGCACACTCATTCTAACAGTTCAGTGTGCACACCTCCACAGGGACACACTCATTCTAACAGTCCAGTGTGCACATCTCCATGTGGACAAATCATTCTAACAGTTCAGTGTGCACACCTCTACGTGGACACACTCATTCTAACAGTTCAGAGTGCATACCTCAACAGGGACACAGTCATTCTAACAGTTCATTGTGCACACCTCCATGTGGACACAATAATTCTAATAGTTCAGTGTGCACACCTCCATGTGGACACAATCATTCTAACAGTTCAGTGCGCACACCTCCACAGTGACACACTCATTCTAACAGTTCACTGTGCACACCTCCATGTGAACACAATCATTCTAATAGTTCAGTGTGCACACCTCCATGTGGACACAGTCAAACTAACAGTTCAGTGTGCACACCTCCATGTAAGCACACTCATTCTACCAGTTCAGTGTGCACACTTCCATGTGGACACAATCATTCTAACAGTTGAGTGTGCACACCTCAATGTGGACACACTCATTCTAACAGTTCAGTGTGCACATCTCCATGTGGTCACATTCTAACAGTTCAGTGTGCACACCTCTATGTGGACACACTCATTTTAACAGTTCAGTGTGCACACCTCCATGTGAAAACAATCATTCTAATAATTCAGTGTGCACACCTCCATGTGGTCACATTCTAACAGTTCAGTGTGCACACCTCCACAAAAACACACTCATTCTAACACATCAGTGTGCACATCTCCATGTGGACAAATCATTCTAACAGTTGAGTGTGCACACCTCTACGTGGACACACTCATTCTAACAGTTCAGAGTGCATACCTCAACAGGGACACAGTCATTCTAACAGTTCAGTGTGCACACCTCCATGTGGACAAAATAATTCTAATAGTTCAGTGTGCACACATCCATGTGGACACACTCATTCTAACAGTTCAGTGTGCACACCTCCACAGGGACACACTTATTCTAACACATCAGTGTGCACACCTCCATGTGGACCACTCATTCTAAGAGTTCAGTGTGCAAACCTCCATGTGGGCACATTCATTCTTACACTTCAGTGTGCACACCTCCATGTGGACACATTCTAACAGTTCAGTGTGCACACATCCATGTGGACACACTCATTCTAATAGTTCAGTGTGCATGCCTCAATGTGGACACAGTCATTCTCACAGTTCAGTGTGCACACCTCTATGTGGAAACACTCATTCTAACAGTTCAGAGTGCATACCTCCACAGGGACACAGTCATTCTAACAGTTCAGTGTGCATACCTCCATGTGGACCCAGTCATTCTAACAGTTCAGTGTGCACACCTCCACAGCGACACACTCATTCTAACAGTTCAGTGTGCACACCTCCATGTGAACACACTCATTCTAACAGTTCAGTGTGCACACCTCCACAGGGACACACTCATTCTAACAGTTCAGTGTGCACACCTCCATGTGGACACAATCATTCTAATAGTTGAGTGTGCACACCTCCATGTGGACACAGTCATTCTAGCAGTTTAGTGTGCACACCTCCATGTGGACACACTCATTCTAACAGTTCAGTGTGCACACCTCCATGTGGACACACTCATTCTAATAGTTCAGTGTGCACACCTCCATGTGAACACAATCATTCTAATAGTTCAATGTGCACACCTCCATGTGGACACAGTCAATCTAACAGTTCAGTGTGCACACCTCCACAGGGACACACTCATTCTAACAGTTCAGTGTGCACACCTCCATGTCGACACACTCTAACAGTTCAGTGTGCACACCTCCATGTGGACACACTCATTCTAAAAGTTCAGTGTGCACACCTCCATGTGGACACAATCATTCTAACAATTCAGTGTGCACAACTCCACAGGGACACATTCATTCTAACAGTTCAGTGTTCACACCTCCATGTCGGCACACTCATTCTAACAGTTCAGTGTGCACACCGCCACAAGGACACACTCATTCTAACAGTTCAGTGTGCACACCTCCATGTGAACACAATCATTCTAATAGTTCAGTGTGCACACTTCCATGTGGACACAGTCAATCTAACAGTTCAGTGTGCACACCTCCACAGGGACACACTCATTCTAACAGTTCCATGTGCATACCTCCATGTGGACACATTCTAACAGTTCAGTGTGCACACCTCCACGGGGACAAACTCATTCTAACAGTTCAGTGTGCACACTACCATGTGGACACACTCATTCTAATAGTTCAGTGTGCACACCTCCATGTGGACACACTCATTCTAATAGTTCAGTGTGCACACCTCCACAGGGACAAACTCATTCTAACAGTTCAGTGTGCACACCTCCATGTGGACACAGTCATTCTAATAGTTCAGGGTGCACATCTCCATGTGGATACTCTCATTCTAATAGTTCAGTGTGCACACCTCCACAGGGACACACTCATTCTAACAGTTCAGTGTGCACACCTCCATGTGGACACAATTATTCTAATAGTTCAGTGTGCACACCTCCATGTGTACATAGTCATTCTAACAGTTCAGTGTGCACTCCTCCATGTCGACACAGTCATTCTAATAGTTCAGTGTGCACACCTCCACAGGGACACACTCATTCTAACAGTTCAGTGTTCACACCTCCATGTGGACACAATCATTCTAACAGTTCAGTGTGAACACCTCCATGTGGGCACACTCATTCTAACAGTTCAGTGTGCACACCTCCATGTGGACACACTCATTCTAACAGTTCAGTGTGCACACCTCCACAGGGACACACTCATTCTAACATTTCAGTGTGCACACCTCCACAGGGACACACTCATTCTATCAGTTCAGTGTGCACACCTCCATGTGGACACAATCATTCTAATAGTTTAGTGTGCACACCTCCATGTGGACACAGTCATTCTAACAGATCAGTTTGCACACCTCCATGTGGAAACACTCATTCTAACAGTTCAGTGTGCGCACCTCCACAGGGACACACACATTAAAACAGTTCATTGTGCACAACTCCATGTGGACACACTCATTCTAACATTTCACTGTGCACACCTCCATTTGGACACAGTCATTCTAACAGTTCAGTGTGCACACCTCCACAGGGACACACTCATTCTAACAGTTCAGTGTGCACACCTCCATGTGAACACAATCATTCTAATAGTTCAATGTGCACACCTCCATGTGGACACAGTCAATCTAACAGTTCAGTGTGCACACCTCCACAGGGACACACTCATTCTACCAGTTCAGTGTGCACACCTCCATGTCGACACATTCTAACAGTTCAGTGTGCACACCTCCATGTGGACACACTCATTCTAACAGTTCAGTGTGCACACCTCCATGTGGACACAATCATTCTAACAATTCAGTGTGCACAACTCCACAGGGACACATTCATTCTAACAGTTCAGTGTTCACACCTCCATGTCGGCACACTCATTCTAACAGTTCAGTGTGCACACCGCCACAGGGACACACTCATTCTAACAGTCCAGTGTGCACACCTCCATGTGAACACAATCATTCTAATAGTTCAGTGTGCACACCTCCATGTGGACACAGTCAATCTAACAGTTCAGTGTGCACACCTCCACAGGGACACACTCATTCTAACAGTTCCATGTGCATACCTCCATGTGGACACATTCTAACAGTTCAGTGTGCACACCTCCACGGGGACAAACTCATTCTAACAGTTCAGTGTGCACACTACCATGTGGACACACTCATTCTAATAGTTCAGTGTGCACACCTCCATGTGGACACACTCATTCTAATAGTTCAGTGTGCACACCTCCACAGGGACAAACTCATTCTAACAGTTCAGTGTGCACACCTCCAGGCGGACACAGTCATTCTAATAGTTCAGGGTGCACATCTCCATGTGGATACTCTCATTCTAATAGTTCAGTGTGCACACCTCCACAGGGACACACTCATTCAAACATTTCAGTGTGCACACCTCCATGTGGACACATTCTAACAGTTCAGAGTGCATACCTCCACAGGGACACAGTCATTCTAACATTTCAGTGTGCACACCTCCATGTGGACACAATTATTCTAATAGTTCAGTGTGCACACCTCCATGTGTACATAGTCATTCTAACAGTTCAGTGTGCACTCCTCCATGTCGACACAGTCATTCTAATAGTTCAGTGTGCACACCTCCACAGGGACACACTCATTCTAACAGTTCTGTGTTCACACCTCCATGTGGACACAATCATTCTAACAGTTCAGTGTGAACACCTCCATGTGGGCACACTCATTCTAACAGTTCAGTGTGCACACCTCCATGTGGACACACTCATTCTAACAGTTCAGTGTGCACACCTCCACAGGGACACACTCATTCTAACATTTCAGTGTGCACACCTCCACAGGGACACACTCATTCTATCAGTTCAGTGTGCACACCTCCATGTGGACACAATCATTCTAATAGTTTAGTGTGCACACCTCCATGTGGACACAGTCATTCTAACAGATCAGTTTGCACACCTCCATGTGGAAACACTCATTCTAACAGTTCAGTGTGCGCACCTCCACAGGGACACACACATTAAAACAGTTCATTGTGCACAACTCCATGTGGACACACTCATTCTAACATTTCACTGTGCACACCTCCATTTGGACACAGTCATTCTAACAGTTCAGTGTGCACACCTCCACAAGGACTCACTCATTCTAACAGTTCAGTGTGCACACCTCCATGTGAACACAATCATTCTAATAGTTCAATGTGCACACCTCCATGTGGACACAGTCAATCTAACAGTTCAGTGTGCACACCTCCACAGGAACACACTCATTCTAACAGTTCAGTGTGCACACCTCCATGTCGACACACTCTAACAGTTCAGTGTGCACACCTCCATGTGGACACACTCATTCTAACAGTTCAGTGTGCACACCTCCATGTGGACACAATCATTCTAACAATTCAGTGTGCACAACTCCACAGGGACACATTAATTCTAACAGTTCAGTGTTCACACCTCCATGTCGGCACACTCATTCTAACAGTTCAGTGTGCACACCGCCACAGGGACACACTCATTCTAACAGTTCAGTGTGCACACCTCCATGTGAACACAATCATTCTAATAGTTCAGTGTGCACACCTCCATGTGGACACAGTCAATCTAACAGTTCAGTGTGCACACCTCCACAGGGACACACTCATTCTAACAGTTCCATGTGCATACCTCCATGTGGACACATTCTAACAGTTCAGTGTGCACACCTCCACGGGGACAAACTCATTCTAACAGTTCAGTGTGCACACTACCATGTGGACACACTCATTCTAATAGTTCAGTGTGCACACCTCCATGTGGACACACTCATTCTAATAGTTCAGTGTGCACACCTCCACAGGGACAAACTCATTCTAACAGTTCAGTGTGCACACCTCCAGGCGGACACAGTCATTCTAATAGTTCAGGGTGCACATCTCCATGTGGATACTCTCATTCTAATAGTTCAGTGTGCACACCTCCACAGGGACACACTAATTCTAACAGTTCAGTGTGCACACCTCCATGTGGACACATTCTAACAGTTCAGAGTGCATACCTCCACAGGGACACAGTCATTCTAACATTTCAGTGTGCACACCTCCATGTGGACACAATTATTCTAATAGTTCAGTGTGCACACCTCCATGTGTACATAGTCATTCTAACAGTTCAGTGTGCACTCCTCCATGTCGACACAGTCATTCTAATAGTTCAGAGTGCACACCTCCACAGGGACACACTCATTCTAACAGTTCAGTGTTCACACCTCCATGTGGACACAATCATTCTAACAGTTCAGTGTGAACACCTCCATGTGGGCACACTCATTCTAACAGTTCA
The DNA here is from genome assembly GCF_949786415.1 of Peromyscus eremicus. Classification (NCBI taxonomy): domain Eukaryota; kingdom Metazoa; phylum Chordata; class Mammalia; order Rodentia; family Cricetidae; genus Peromyscus; species Peromyscus eremicus. The sequence goes on along the minus strand of NW_026734690.1, from coordinate 6,272 downwards.
GTGTGCACACCTCCATGTGGACACACTCTTTCTAACAGTTCAGTGTGCACACCTCCACAGGGACACACTCATTCTAACATTTCAGTGTGCACACCTCCACAGGGACACACTCATTCTATCAGTTCAGTGTGCACACCTCCATGTGGACACAATCATTCTAATAGTTTAGTGTGCACACCTCCATGTGGACACAGTCATTCTAACAGATCAGTTTGCACACCTCCATGTGGAAACACTCATTCTAACAGTTCAGTGTGCGCACCTCCACAGGGACACACACATTAAAACAGTTCATTGTGCACAACTCCATGTGGACACACTCATTCTAACATTTCACTGTGCACACCTCCATTTGGACACAGTCATTCTAACAGTTCAGTGTGCACACCTCCACAGGGACACACTCATTCTAACAGTTCAGTGTGCACACCTCCATGTGAACACAATCATTCTTATAGTTCAATGTGCACACCTCCATGTGGACACAGTCAATCTAACAGTTCAGTGTGCACACCTCCACAGGGACACACTCATTCTAACAGTTCAGTGTGCACACCTCCATGTCGACACACTCTAACAGTTCAGTGTGCACACCTCCATGTGGACACAGTCATTCTAACAGATCAGTTTGCACACCTCCATGTGGAAACACTCATTCTAACAGTTCAGTGTGCGCACCTCCATGTGGACACACTCATTCTACCAGTTCAGTGTGCACACCTCCACAGGGACACAATCATTCTAACAGTTCAGTGTGCACACCTCCATGCAGACATTGTCATTCTAACAGTTCAGTGTGCACACCTCCATGTAGACACAGTCATTCTAACAGTTCAATGGGCACACATCCATGTGGACACACTCATTTTAACAGTTCAGGGTGCATACCTCAACAGGTACACAGTCATTCTAACAGTTCAGTGTGCACACCTCCATGCAGACACAGTCATTCTAACAGTTCTCTGTGCACACCTCCGTGTAGACACAGTCATTTTAACAGTTCAGTGTGCACAACTCCATGTGGACACACTCATTCTAACAGTTCAAAGTGCACACATTTATGTGGACACAGTGATTCTCACAGTTCAGGGTGCACACCTCCACAGGGACACAGTCATTCTTATAGTTCAGTGTGCACAACTCCACAGCGACACACTCATTCTAACAGTTCAGTGTGCACACCTCAACAGGGACACAGTCATTCTAACAGCTTAGTGTGCACACTCCATGTGGACCCAATCATCCTAATAGTTCAGTGTGCACACCTCCATGTGGACACAATCATTCTAACAGTTCAGTGTGCACACCTCCACAGGGACACACTCGTTCTAACATTTCAGTGTGCACACCTCCATGTGGACACACTCATTCTAACAGTTCAGTGTGCACTCCTCCATGTGGACACACTCATTCTAACAGTTTAGTGTGCACACCTCCATGTGGACACACTCATTCTAACAGTTCAGTGTGCACACCTCCATGTTTGCACACTCATTCTAACAGTTCAGTGTGCATACCTCCACAGGGACACACTCATTCTAACAGTTCAGTGTGCACACCTCCATCTGGACACACTCATTCTAACAGTTCTGTGTGCACACCTCCATGTGGGCACACTCATTCTAACAGTTCAGTGTGCACACCTCCATGTGGACACACTCATTCTAACAGTTCAGTGTGCACACCTCCTTGTCGACACATTCTAACAATTCAGGGTGCACATCTCAATGTAGACACACTCATTCTAACATTTCAGTGTGCACACCTCCAGAGGGACAAAATCATTCTAACAGTTCAGTGTGCACACCTCCATGCAGACACAGTCATTCTAACAGTTCATTGTGCACAACTCCATGTAGACACAGTCATTCTAACTGTTCAGTGTGCACACCTCTATGTGGACACACTCATTCTAACATTTCAGAGTTCATACCTCAACAGGGACACACTCATTCTAACATTTCAGTGTGCACCCCTCCATGTGGACACAGTCATCCTAATAGTTCAGTGTGTACACCTCCATGTGGAAACACTCATTCTAACAGTTCAGTGTGCACACCTCCTTGTGGACACACTCATTCTAACAGTTCATTGTGCACATCTCCATGTGGACTCACTCATTCTAACAGTTCAGTGTGCACACCTCCATGTGGACACAGTCATTCTAACAGTTCAGTGTGCACACCTCCATGTAGACACAGTCATTCTAACAGTTCAGTGTGCACACATCCAAGTGGACACACTCATTCTAACAGTTCAGTGTGCACACCTCCACAGGGACACAATCATTCTAACAGTTCAGTGTGCACACTTCCATGCAGACACAGTCATTCTAACAGTTCAGTGTGCACACCTCCATGTAGACACAGTCATTCTAACAGTTCAGTGTGCACACCTCCATGTGGACACAGTCATTCTAACAGTTCAGTGTGCACACCTCCATGTAGACTCAGTCATTCTAACATTTCAGTGTGCACACCTCCAAGTGGACACACTCATTCTAACAGTTCAGTGTGCACACCTCCACAGGGACTAAATCATTCTAACAGTTCAGTGTGCACACCTCCATGCAGACACAGTCATTCTAACAGTTCACTGTGCACACCTCAATGTAGACACAGTCATTCTAACAGTTCAGTGTGCACACCTCCATGTGGACACACTCATTCTAACAGTTCAGAGTGCATACCTCAACAGGGACACAGTCATTCTAACAGCTCAGTGTGCACACCTCCATGTGGACACACTCATTCTAACAGTTCAGTGTGCACACCTCCACAGGGACACACTCATTCTAACATTTCAGATTGCACACCTCCATGTGGCACACTCATTCTAACAGTTCAGTGTGCACACCTCCACAGTGGCACACTCATTCTAACAGTTCAGTGTGAACACCTCCACAGGGACACACTCATTCAAACAGTTCAGTGTGCACACATCCATGTGGACACAATCATTCTAAGAGTTGAGTGTGCACACCTCCATGTGGACACAGTCATTCTAACAGTTCAGTGTGCACACATTCATGCAGACACAGTCATTCTAACAGTTCACTGTGCACACCTCAATGTAGACACAGTCATTCTAACAGTTCAGTGTGCACACCTCCATGTGGACACACTCATTCTAACAGTTCAGAGTGCATACCTCAACAGGGACACAGTCATTCTAACAGCTCAGTGTGCACACCTCCATGTGGACACACTCATTCTAACAGTTCAGTGTGCACACCTCCACAGGGACACACTCATTCTAACATTTCAGATTGCAGACCTCCATGTGGCACACTCATTCTAACAGTTCAGTGTGCACACCTCCACAGGGGCACACTCATTCTAACAGTTCAGTGTGCATACCTCCACAGGGACACACTCATTCAAACAGTTCAGTGTGCACACATCCATGTGGACACAATCATTCTAAGAGTTGAGTGTGCACACCTCCATGTGGACACAGTCATTCTAACAGTTCAGTGTGCACACCTCCACAGGGACACAATCATTCTAACAGTTCAGTGTGCACACCTCCATGTGGACACACTCATTCTAACAGTTCAGTGTGCACACTTCCTTGTCGACACATTCTAACAGTTCAGTGTGCACACCTCCACAGGGACACAATCATTCTAACAGTTCAGTGTGCACACCTCCATGCAGACACAGTCATTCTAACAGTTCAGTGTGCACACCTCCATGTGGACACACTCATTCTAACAGTTCAGTGTGCACACCTCCACAGGGACACACTAATTCTAACATTTCAGTGGGCATACCTCCATGTGGACACAATCATCCTAATTGTTAAGTGTGCACACCTTTATGTGGACACAATAATTCTAACAGTTCAGTGTGCACACCTCCACAGGGACACAATCATTCTAACAGTTCAGTGTGCTCACCTCCATGTGGACACACTCATTCTAACAGTTCAGTGTGCACACCTCCATGTGGACACACTCATTCTAACAGTTCAGTGTGCACACTTCCATGTGGACACACGCATTCTAACAGTTCAGTGTGCACACCTCCATGTGGACACACTCATTCTAACAGTTCAGTGTGCACACCTCCATGTGGACAAAATCATTTTAACAGTTGAGTGTGCACACCTCCATGTGGACACAGTCATTCTAACAGTTCAGTGTGCACACCTCCACAGGGACACACACATTCTAACAGTTCAGTTGGCACACCTCCATGTAAACACACTCATTCTAACATTTCAGTGTGCACACCTCATTGTCGACACATTCTATCAGTTCAGTGTGCACACCTCAATGTAGACACACTCATTCTAACATTTCAGTGTGCACACCTCCACAGGGACACAATCATTCTAACAGTACAGTGTGCACACCTCCATTCAGACACAGTCATTCTAACAGTTCACTGTGCACACCTCCATGTAGACACAGTCATTCTAACAGTTCAGTGTGCACACCTCCATGTGGACACACTCATTCTAACAGTTCAGAGTGCATACCTCAACAGTGACACAGTCATTCTAACAGCTCAGTGTGCACACTCCATGTGGACACAATCATCCTAATAGTTCAATGTGCACACCTCCATGTGGACACAATCATTCTAACAGTTCCGTGTGCACACCTCCACAGGGACACACTCATTCTAACATTTCAGTGTGCACACCTCCATGTGGACACACTCATTCTAACAGTTCAGTGTGCACACTTCCTTGTCGACACATTCTAACAGTTCAGTGTGCACACCTCCACAGGGACACAATCATTCTAACAGTTCAGTGTGCACACCTCCATGCAGACACAGTCATTCTAACAGTTCAGTGTGCACACCTCCATGTGGACACACTCATTCTAACAGTTCAGTGTGCACACCTCCACAGGGACACACTAATTCTAACATTTCAGTGGGCATACCTCCATGTGGACACAATCATCCTAATAGTTAAGTGTGCACACCTTTATGTGGACACAATCATTCTAACAGTTCAGTGTGCACACCTCCACAGGGACACAATCATTCTAACAGTTCAGTGTGCTCACCTCCATGTGGACACACTCATTCTAACAGTTCAGTGTGCACACCTCCATGTGGACACACTCATTCTAACAGTTCAGTGTGCACACTTCCATGTGGACACACGCATTCTAACAGTTCAGTGTGCACACCTCCATGTGGACACACTCATTCTAACAGTTCAGTGTGCACACCTCCATGTGGACAAAATCATTTTAACAGTTGAGTGTGCACACCTCCATGTGGACACAGTCATTCTAACAGTTCAGTGTGCACACATCCACAGGGACACACACATTCTAACAGTTCAGTTGGCACACCTCCATGTAAACACACTCATTCCAACATTTCAGTGTGCACACCTCCTTGTCGACACATTCTATCAGTTCAGTGTGCACACCTCAATGTAGACACTCATTCTAACATTTCAGTGTGCACACCTCCACAGGGACACAATCATTCTAACAGTACAGTGTGCACACCTCCATGCAGAAACAGTCATTCTAACAGTTCAGTGTGCACACCTCCATGTGGACACACTCATTCTAACAGTTCAGGGTGCATACCTCAACAGGGACACAGTCATTCTAACAGTTCAGTGTGCACACCTCCATTCAGACACAGTCATTCTAACAGTTCACTGTGCACACCTCCATGTAGACACAGTCATTCTAACAGTTCAGTGTGCACACCTCCATGTGGACACACTCATTCTAACAGTTCAGAGTGCATACCTCAACAGGGACACAGTCATTCTAACAGCTCAGTGTGCACACTCCATGTGGACACAATCATCCTAATAGTTCAATGTGCACACCTCCATGTGGACACAATCATTCTAACAGTTCCGTGTGCACACCTCCACAGGGACACACTCATTCTAACATTTCAGTGTGCACACCTCCATGTGGACACACTCATTCTAACAGTTCAGTGTGCACACTTCCTTGTCGACACATTCTAACAGTTCAGTGTGCACACCTCCACAGGGACACAATCATTCTAACAGTTCAGTGTGCACACCTCCATGCAGACACAGTCATTCTAACAGTTCAGTGTGCACACCTCCATGTGGACACACTCATTCTAACAGTTCAGTGTGCACACCTCCACAGGGACACACTAATTCTAACATTTCAGTGGGCATACCTCCATGTGGACACAATCATCCTAGTAGTTAAGTGTGCACACCTTTATGTGGACACAATCATTCTAACAGTTCAGTGTGCACACCTCCACAGGGACACAATCATTCTAACAGTTCAGTGTGCT